>NW_028300944.1:1742500-2042500 GCF_049000335.1 Polistes dominula
TAGAATTATATTTTAAATTATTAAATAAAAGTATTAAATTTATTATATAAATAATTTATATAACTATATATTTTATTAATATAATTAATTTTTTCCAAAAAGTAGTGAGATTTTTTCGAAAAGTAGTGAGATTTTTTTCCGAAAAGTAGTGAGGTTTTTTCCGAAAAGTCCGTAGGGATTTGCGAATTGTTTGTAGGGTATTTCCGAAAAGTCTTTAGGGTATTTCCGAAAGTCCATAGGGTATTTCCGAATAGTCCGTAGGGTATTTTTAATTAGGCCTCGTAAAAGAGTCTCGTTGACGAGTTTCGTAAAACAGCCTTGTAAACAAGTTTCTTCTGTTTAAAAACGTTTCTATTTTATTGAAAAATTAGTATAAATTTCCTAAATAAGCAAAACATTATAATTAAAAAACATGTCTTTGGATATTTATGAGAAACATATTCTACAATGTTGTTTAATTTTTTTTCTTTGATGTATCTGATAATCATTTCATTTTTTTTGTAAAATATTACAGACAATACAGTTATTATATTCTATATATTTTGTAATTGTTAATTACAATATTTGCGAAATAAATAATTTAATATTAATTTTTCAATAAAATAGAAACATTTTTAAATAGAAAAGAAATACCACGTTTGGTAAAATAAAAACAGACCAGGCACCTTCTTTCTTTATTTCGACCGTCGGCTCATTTGTATCCTATTCTTTTGTCGAATACCTACGTGCTTATCTCTGTTTATTCTTCTACCCTTCGATCGCTCATACCTACAAACATTTCGAGTATCGAAATTATTCTATGTCTCTACGCTTCTTAGTATGCAGTCGTACACAAACACACACATATACAAAGCTTAGTAGCCAGAAGTGTGGAGTACGAAGCATAGCATAAAGAGGAGACCGTGAATAGGAAATACTTTATAGCTATATTCTGTCTCATTCTCTCGTAGGCTTAATTCTATGTGTTTGTTTCTTTTTCTCTTCTTACTAAATATCATGGCTGTTACATAGCTGCCTGCCGCTCCGTTACATCGCCGTTACGGTTCACTTTTTTTCAAATCATTCCCTATTCTAAAGAAGTTTTTACTTCAATAAAAATTTGATTTCAATTTTGTGGTTAAAAAGCGACATTACTTAGGTTATATTATTATTACTATGTATAGTTATTATTAAAATCAAATTATTAATTATTACTATATTATTATTAATTATTACTATGTATTAGGTTATATTATATATTATTACTATTATATTATTATTATTATTATTATTATTATTATTATTATTATTATTATTATTATTTTTATTATTATATTTATTAAGTTATATTAAATATTAGGTACACTTAATATTATAGAAAGAAATAAACCATATTCGTTTTCATATTTACAAGTATTACGTTAGAGAACATACTTTCATTAAAAAAATTGACTACTGTTCGTTAGTCTCTCTCTCTCTCTCTCTCACACACACACACACACACACACATACTTTCTTCGACATTCTTTCTATTTCGTTTGTTCACCCTTTTCCAGGGATTTTCCACCCTCGTTCCACTATTCCCATATAATACTGGGTCATGGCACAGTAAGCTCTCTTTCTCTCCTCTCTCTCTCTCTCTCTCTTTTGTTCTCTCTCATGGTGCTATACGAGCGCCCATGGCAACAGGTTGCCTAGCAACAGCGGAACGATTTCGTTCCTCTCGTTTTCACTGCTAGGAAAACTGTTGCTGCTGCTGCTTGCTGCTTACTACTGCTGCTATCTTCAAGATCTTTCCTCTTTTCTTACCTCTCTAGCCCCATTTTTTTTCCTCTTCTTCTTCTTTTATTTTCTACAACCCTATCTCACCCTTATTCGTTTTTTTCTTTACCCCAAAACGTGTTGTTTCTCAACCCAAAACGATAGCGAATATTTTTTCGATAAGCACGTTCCAACCATCCATCCACTAACACGTGCTGTCTCATCCCCCCACCCTTCAAACTCCCTCCCTCCCTCCCTCTACCCTCGTCCCAATCAGAAGTTAACTTGGAATTTTATCTTTTAGTTTTTTTTCCTCTTTTCTTCTTCTTATTCTTACATCCCAAACAACATTAAAACATCACTAAAAATATATTAGCCGAAAGAATATCCTATAGCTTTAAAGAAAATATTCTACTTTTGTCGGTAAGAAAATTATCTTGAAGAAAGTTCAGTCATTCTTTATTCCCTTTTTATCTCTTTTCTTTTTCTTTTTTTTTTCTAGATTTTTGTTTGAGGGAAGAAAAAGATTAAGATAGTATCGAGAATTTATGTTCCTGTCTTTTATCCTTCCTTCGGGTTCTTTTTTCTTTTTTTTTTATCGTGAAAAGATTAGGGTTTAGAAAAGAGAACATTAGCAATTACGTCAATCACCTTTTACTTCTCGGCATGATTGGACACTAAAGAAATTTTGGAAATTTATCACTTACTTTATCGAAGAAAATTTTGCGATGACTTAAAAAAAGAAAAAAAAACTCCCCTAGCCATTTATCAAATGTCCCTTTCAAGAAGATGAATTTATTTAAATGAATTATTGAATTGTTTAATCGGTGATAAATCTGTAATTAACACTTTGACTGCCAGTAAAAAACTAAATGAAAATTAAAAGTTAGTATATTTGAATATGACCGATATATATGGTAAAAGCTAAAGGAAAAACAGGAGATAGATATAAAAAAAAAAAAAAAAACAGCGACTGACTGAGATATCTGAAATTGAAAAAATTACTTGCGTAGTGTGTTTCGCGGATTACGACGAAAACTGGATTTAGTGCTCCCAGCATCAATGGGTGGTCACATGAAACATGTGCAGACATTCCTGAGTGTTCAGACGTCTACATAAGTGATCGATGCCGGATGATTTAAAAATTTCCGGTGCTAGTTGTTCAAAGTAAAATTTGTCCGGTACTAGCTGACACTTTCAGAAATTGTATATTTTTACACCAAAGCTTAAGTCTTATTTTTAAATATGTTTATGCAAAAATTGCATTTTTGTTAATTTATGTTGCTTCTGTAGTTTGTTGACTTCAACAATTAGTAAATAAAGTTACATTTAAAAATGAAAAGGTTTATATGTCTGCTACTAGGCGACTCCCCACTTGTAATTTATGAAGTAATATCAAATAGAACTAATGAATATAGAAAACTGGATAATTATTTAATTGAAACTTGTGTTCATGGTAAAATTTGAGTCTGTACGTAATAATAAACCATAACATTTTGCTAAAGATATCAATATTAATTATATTTTATATATTATTTTATTCATAATTATTACTTTTTAAATATGTCTTTTCTTATTTACAATACAATTATAATATATTTTATGTAATAACGTAATAAAATGTAATAAAAGTATATGATATAAATATTTAGCTAATTATTTGATTGAAATTTGTGTTCGTTGTAACATTTCCATCTGTAAGTAATAATACACCATAACAGGTAACCTATAAGATTCTTTGCTAATGATATAAATGTTAATCTTATATTTATGTTATCCCATTCAAAATAAATTATTGTCATATATAAAAAATAATGATTAGGAAAGTTCACGTTAATGTGGACAGTTCCTAGCGCCGGAGATTAACATATTTAAAAAAATAATGATGTAAACGTTTAAAAAAAAATGAAACATGAGGAACAGGATCATACGATCCAATTTATTAGTGAAGCTTAGAACAACATCACGAGAGGTCAATTTCTGTTCTCAGCAGGAAAACGCTGCATCGTCTAAGGATCAGATAAGTGTATCAGCCACATTTCTGTGATTGGATCCTTGAGGTATTTAATTATTTTTAAAAGAGCTCCATTATTATTTGTTGTACATGTATCTTTTTCTTGATTTTTAAAACAGATTAAATATTAATCATGTAAAGTTTTTATTATTTTGTCTCCTAGTTTCGATCAGAATCAGTCCTTCTACGCTTAACAGTCAAATCTAAATTCAAAATAGCAACAGAAAAAAAATACGATAAATATTTATATACACAGTGAGTCACAAAGTTATTCTATATATCAGTACTGACAAAGCTTATAAACAATTGTTTATAAACAGTATTTTCAAATTCATACACACAGTTAATCTATATTAAAATTATTTATTAGTGTAATGCATAAATTGATATCAATTTTATTACATTCTAAAGAATATTTTATTCTAAAAAAAAATATATTATTTCAAATAAATGATAAGAATAAAAAAATTAGGTTTATTATATCATTCGTATCCAGTAAGTAAAATATAATATGAATTATATCGGAAACGAAAATTCGTAAATCAATATGATTTGTAGTTTCTAATAATGGTTAATATAATATTATATACTGAAGTAAAAAAATCATAAATAAACTTTGACAATAATGATAAAAGTTTCGAAAAATGTTTTAAAAAAAGAAACAAAGAAAAAAATAAAACTTTTCTTTAAATTCCTCTTATTTTAAACTGACTGATATTTTAAAGTTTTCAATAAAAAAGAAAATCTGTTTTTATATACTTATATATATAAATGAAATATCATTTTTCCAATCGTTAAATTTTGTTTCTTGAATTTTTCAATTTTTTCCGAAAAATAAATAGAAGTGAAAAAATATATATATTATAGTATAGGTAAATTTAATATATATATCTATATAGATTACCAAGAGGTAAAGGACTTTGTTCCTGTTTTTTTTCTTCATATTTGTTTTGATATTCCTGACTTCTTAGGTGTTTGGAAACTGCCTGTTGACTTTTTCCTACTTTTCCTGCCATCATTTCTTGAGTCATACGCGGGTCTTCAAGTCTCAAACGCACTAATTCTTCAATTAGCTGTTCTTTCTTTAGTAGTTTATTAGTAGATCTGCTTATGTTGAAATCACCTTTCTTAAACCTTTTATACCAATTGTAACATGATTTATATGATATAATACCCTGGCCATAAGCGTCTATGAGCATTTGATGAGCCTTATAAGCAGATTCCCTACTATTAAAATAATAAAGTAATACTTCCCGCACATGACGAGTAGTTGGTATATAATTTGACATTTCTAAATACAAATAACTATATAATATAAACACAAGTCAACTACTAATACTACCAAGTTATGCTCACAAAATATTGAAGAGTATTCCAAGCTGTCTTATATATATGTATTCGACGTCTACTTGTCACTAATGCCATCTACAGAAAAGCTATATATATATATGTCTATACATAATATATTACTATGAAATTTATTCAATGTATAGGGAATTCACGTAACGTCTATCATCACCTAGCGCCGGCCACTAATATATAAACGGTTTTTTTTCAAAATGATGTTAATCCACTTTTTCTTGTTTCGAGAAAATTAAAGTTTCGTATATTTCCTAATAAAAAAATTTAGAAATTACTTAATTTCACTTTTGAAAAAACAAATGCTTTATTTAAAATATGTTTTATATTGATCCAATTTTATTTACAAATAATGACAAGATATAAGATGGAAGTATAATTTTTAAATTTAGACGTTATATACATTGTTAAAATTGCAACATATTGGTAGTATTTACTTATGCTTTGTATATGACAGTTTTTTCAAATATTTATGATACACAAAAGGTATTTAAGGTATTACCTACTTGATATCTTTATATTTTCCATAACTAATAGGTCTGATATCTTGGTAGAAAGACGCGAGGGCTATTTTTTCAAATTTTAGCGATTTTTCAAGACGATTATGTAATTTACAGTTTTTATTTCTTTGTCTTTCATCAATGTTTTATATAATATAGCATATGGTGCACTTTTAAGAAACCTCATACCACATACTTGCTATTAATTTACCTTTCTCCATTACTGTTATATCATATCAGATTATTAATTGCGTTTTAATAAATTTTTGTTGAAACGAAATTCTCTTGTTATTTTTCATGTAAAATGAATATATTTTGTTCTCTATATTGTTTTATTAAAACATAATAATCCTTTGATTTATAAAGGAATATCTTTTTCTCTTTTTTTGTTTTACTATAGAAATGGAACTAAGACCTCTTTCAAAATAAACGTTTCATATCCATGAAAAGAAAAAAAACGAATAAAACGTATTGTACAGGATCATTTGATCCATTTTATCAGTGACGCTCAAAACAACATCAGGAGCGGTCGATTTTTGTTTTCAGCAGGAAAACACTGCATCGTCTAAGATTCAGATAAATGTTGCAGCAACATTTCTGCGTTAAGGTCCTTAAGGTATTTGTTCATTTATAAAAGGCTTCATTATAACTCGTTATATATGAATTTTTTTCTTTGTTTTTCCAAATGGATAAGATATTTATTACGTAATGATTTTATTGTGTTGTCCCTTAGTATCAATCAGAACTAGTCCTTCTACGCTTAACAGTCAAATCTAAATTCAAAATAGCAAAAGAAACAAAAAATAAGATAAATATTTATATATACAGTGAGTAACATAATTATTCTGTATATCATTACTGACAAAGCTTATAAACAATAATTGATAAACAGTCTTTTCAAATTCATATACAAAGTAAATCTATTTTTAAATTATTTATTCGTTTTATGAATAAATAATATCAATTTTATTACTTTCTAAAGAATATTTTATTCTAAAAAAAAATATTATTTATAAAGAAATTAGGTATATTAAATCATTTATATCCAGTACTTTAAAAATAAAATGAATTCTTTGAAACGAATATTCGTAAATCAGTATTACTTTTGAAACTCAATAACGGTTTATATAATATTGTATACTGAAGAATAAATCATAAATAAACTTTAACAATGATCATAGCAGTTTCAAAATATGTTTAAAACAAAGAAACAAACAAAAACATAAGAGTTTTATTTAAAATCCTCTCATTTTAAACTGACTGATGTTTCAAAGTTTTCAAAAAGAAAAGAAAATTTTTAATATATATATATATGTATATATATGTATATGTAAATTAAATATTATTTTCCAATTGTTCAATTTCATTTCTTGAATTTTACAATTTTTTCAGAATAGTAAATAGAAGAAAAAATATATATATTTTATTATATTAATGCTTAATATATATATATTACCTAGAGGTATAGAACTTGGCTCCAGCCCTTTTTCTTTTAATTTGTTTTGTATTTTCTGAGTGTTTACGCCTTTTGAAGTTGTAGGTAGGTTCATTTCCAATTGCTTTGCTAACTCATCTTGACTCATACGAGGGTTTTCAGGAATCAAACGAACCAATTTTTCATCTTCCAATTCTCTATGTTTTCTTTTTAAAGTAGTTTTTTCTGAGTAAAAATAACCCGACTTGTAGCGTTTATACCATGCACAACATATACTTAAGGATATAATAATCTTTGTATATATAAAAATGATATATAATTGATATAGATTACCAAGAGGTATAAAACTTTGGTCCTGCTGTAGCTTTTTTAATTCGTTTTGATATTCCTGACTTTTTAGGTATCTGGAAACTGTCATTCTACTCATTCCAACTTTTGCTGCCATCTCTGTTTGAGTAATATCCGGGTCTTCAAGTCTCAAACGCACTAATTCTCCCATTTTCCGTTCTTTATTTAGTCGTTTTCTCGTAATTCTGTTTAAGTTGAAATCACCGCTACTGAAGCGCTTAAAGTTATCTTGACATGTAAATTGAGATATAATATCCTTGCCATAAGCGTGTACGAGCATTCTGTGAGCCTCAGCAGCAGATTCGTTACTATTAAAATAATAAAGTAACACTTCTCGCAAATGACGCATTGTTGGCTTATAAACTGACATTTTTAATTAGAAACAGCTATAAGATGAAAACACAAGACAACTACTGATTCTTTCAAGTTATCTTCACGAAATGGTTAAGAGTATTCCAAGCTGTCTCATATATATGTATTCGACGTCTACTTGTCGCTATTGCCATCTACAAAAAGCTTTATATCAACCGTTTATTTTGAAAGTGTTTTAAGTCTAGTTTCTCTTGTTTCGAGAAAATTAAATGTTGGCATTTCCTAGACAAATTTTTTTTAACCGTCCAACTTATCCTCCAACCGAATAAGTATGGGAAATCTCCAAAAATGAGTTTAAAATTTTTTTCATATTGTTCCACCACTTCAAAAAATTCAAGAAAATTCCTGAGAGTAGAGGAGTATAAAAGACATTTTCTGATGAGTTTTGGTGAGTGACGTATTCTAAAAAAGCTAAAAAAAAAAAAGATTTTTATATTCATTCGACCGGCAAAAATCGGCTTTTCGTTTAAATATTATGATGACAATTTTTATGCATGCCTTGGACTCCTAAGAACAAGAAAAAAAAACATCATTTATTAGTTTTGAATTTTACTATATAATAAAAAATAAAATCGAAAAAACGGATTTTTTTTTGAATATCTCGAGAACCGATTGAATAAAAGAGCTAAAATTTGAGGTGAATTATTTTTATTCGACACCAAATCGATCCCCCAAGTGCGAGTCAAAAAAGTCACAAGGGCAGATTTCCCATACTTATCCGGCTATACCCTTTAGGTAAATTATATGAAATCTGGCAATACTTCTTTTGATTTATCAATGTGTCATAAAACAGTTATATAAATTTTTTTAGGCAAATTTGACTAAACTAATGTATATTTACGGGCTGCAAATAAACTTACACCACTTTCTAAATGAAAGAATTGTGAAATTAATTTTAGTTTCTATTTTGAAAAATCAAATATACCATTTAAAATATGTTTTATATTAATCCCATTATGTTTACAAATAATGACAAGATATAAAATGGAAGTATTATTTTTAAATTAAGACATTAATTACGTTGGTACAAAAGCAATATATTGGTAATATTTTCTTATGCTCTGTATATGAGAGTTTTTTCAAATATTTATGATACACAGGAGGTATATAATGTAATAACTACTTGAAATGTTTATATTTGTCATAACTAATAGGTCTGACGTCTTGGTACAAAGCTGCAAAAGCTATTTTTTAAAACTTCCGCGATTTTTTTGGACACAAAGATAATTTACAGTTTTAAATTCTTTGTTTTTAATCGATTTTTTAAATAAAATAGTGTATGGTACAATTTTAATAAAACTCATCCAACATATTGGCAAGCAATTAACCTTTTCTTCATTAGTTTCTTCTTATCTTCTTTTTGATTGCGTCATGAAGATTTTTTGTTGAGACGAAATTCTGTCGTTTTATTTCATGTAAAATGAATTCTTTATGTTTTCTATATTGTTTTAATAAATCATAATAATCCTCTGGTTTATATAGAAAATCCTTCGTCGCTTTTTATTTCTTTTTTTACTATAAAACATTGGTAATCAATGATTATCAATATCTTTTACCGAAAAATTTTCAATTGCACAGAACATAGGCATTTTTTAAGAAATTAAATACTATCTAGTTATACATGAGAAGTTTACATTAAATTAAGTATAAATTAGATGATATCTCATTCTTTTTAAAAATGGACTTTTTAAAAAAATTAAACCACTTTTAAAATAAACGGTCTATATATTAAAATATAATAATAAAAAACGGATAAAACGAGTTGTACAGGATCATAGAATCGATTTTGTCAGTGACGCTCTAAACAACATCAGGAGCGGTCGATTTCTGTTTTCAGCAGGAAAACACTGCATCGTCAAAGATTTAGATAAGTGTTAAAGCCACATTTCTTTGCTTAGGTCAATGAGGTACTTGTTCATCTACAAAAGGCTCCACTATTATTAATTGCATATTAATTGTTCTGCTAATTTTCAAAACGGATTAGGTATTGATCACGTAATGTTTTTATTATCTTGTGCCATAGTACAAAACAGAAATAGTCCTTTACGCTGTACAGTCAAATCTACATTTTAAATAGAAGAAGAAGAAAAATAAGATAAATATTTATATACACAATGAGTAACAGAATTATTATGTATATCATTACTGATAAAGTTTATAAACAATAATCGATACCCAATGTTTTCAAATTCAAATTCATTTCAAATTCATATCATTTTAATAAACGGAAAATCTATTTTAAAATCATTTATTCTTTAATGAATACATTGAGATCAGTTTAATTACTTTCAAAAGAAAATTTAATCTAGAAGAAAAATATTATTTCAGATAAATGATAAAAAAATAAGTAATTATGTATATTATATCATTTGTATAAAACACGTCAAATTAAATATGAATTCTATGGAACGAATATTCGTAAATAAATATTATTTGTTATACCTAGTAACGGTTTATGTAATATTATATACTGAAGAAATAAATCATAAATAAACTTTGATAATAATCATAAAAAATAGAAAATATGTTTCAAATAAACAAACAAACAAACGAAAAAATAATAAAAATTTTTCTTTATATTCCGCCGATTTCAAAGAGAAAGTAATATTTTTATTATATATATGTTGCTATTAGATATAGAACTTTGCTTACGACTTTTTTCATTTTATTCGTTTTCTATTTTCGAAGGGTCTATGATCCTTTCAGCTTGAGATATGCTTATGTCATGTACTTTTGCTAACTCTTCTGGTGTTACACCCGGGAATTCATCTATAAAATGCTCTAATTCTTCATCTTCCGACTCTGTGCTTGGTGTTCTTGAAATACGTCTTTCTAAGTTAAAATTACATCTCTTGAAGCGTTTATTCCATACACAACATGTACTTAAGGATATAATATCCTGTATATATGTATACATTATATTATAGTAATATTTAATATATTATATTACTTTTAGGTGTAGAACTTGGCTCCAGCACTTTTTCTTTTAATTTGTTTTGTATTTTCTGAGTGTTTACGACTTTTGAAGTTGTAGGTAGGTTCATTTCCAATTGCTTTGCTAACTCATCTTGACTCATACGAGCGTACTCAGGAATCAAACGAAACAATTTTTCATCTTCCAATTCTCTATGTTTTCTTTTTAAAGTAGTTCTTTCTGAGTAGAAATAACCCGACTTTTAGCGTTTATACCATCCACAACATATACTTATGGATATAATAACCTTTGTATATATAAAAATGATATATAATTGATATAGATTACCAAGAGGTATAGAACTTTGGTCCTGCTGTAGCTTTTTTATTTCGTTTTGATATTCCTGACTTTTTAGATATCTGGAAACTGAATGTTGACTTATTCCGACTTCTGCTGCCATCTCTGCTTGAGTAATACCCGGGTTTTCAAGTCTCAACCGCACTAAGTCTTTAATTGCCCGTTCTTTATTTAGTCGTTTAAAAGTAGGTCTGTTTAAGTTAAAATCACCGCTGCTGAAGCGCCTAAAGTTTCTTTCACATGTACGTAAGGATATAATATCCTTGCCATAAGCGTGTACGAGCATTCGGTGAGCCTCAGCAGCGGATTCGTTACTATTAAAATTATAAAGTAACACTTCTCGCAAATGACGCATTGTTGGCTTGTAAACTGACATTTCTAATTTGAAATAACTATACGATGTAAATACAAGTCAACTACTAATACTACCAAGTTATCTTCACAAAATGGTTAAGAGTATGCCAAGTTGTCTTATATATATGTATTCGACGTCTACTTGTCACTAATGCCATCTACAGAAAAGCTTTATATATATATGTTCATACAAAATATATTATTATTAAATTTATTTAATGTGTAGGGGGAGTTCACGTAACGTCTATCATCACCTAGCGCCGGCCACTAATATATAAACGGTTTTTTTTTCAAAATGATGTTAATCCACTTTTTCTTGTTTCGAGAATATGAAAGTTTCGTATATTTGCTAATAAAAAAATGTAAGCAAATTATATGAAATCTGGCAATATATTTACTGATTTATCAATATGTCATCTAGTTATATAAATTTTTTTTAGGCAGATTTGACTAAACTAATGTATATTTACTGGCTTCAAATAAACTTGCATAACTTTCTAAATGAGACAATTGTAAAAATTACTTAATATCACATTTGAAAAAACAAATGCTGCAGTTAAAATATGTTTTATATTGATCCAATTTTATTTACAGATAATGACAAGATATAAAATGAAAGTAGTATTTTTAATTTTAGACGTTAATTACATTGGTATAATTTTAAGATGTTTTTAGTATTTACTTATACTCTGCATATATCGTCAACATTAAATAGATAAATATTATTATATTTTATAAATTTTTTTTTTCGAAAACTGTCTAATCTTGTTTCGTAAACAAAAAACATTCCCATTACTATAAAATAAATAATTAGAATTAATAATATTAAACTAAGAAATTATTCTACGATTTACAAAATGCGTATATACATCCCTGTATGTGTTTATAATTTGTATTGTACATTATATTATAATAATGCAGTGATATGTTTTATTTATTCAAATTTTCATCCATTAAGAGAATACATCACGAATATGCGTACCTAATCTTATAATTAAGTTTACTATTTTATCTTTTTTTCATATTCGTTGAGGTAAATGTGTCTCTTGTTGTTTAAAACTTAAAGAAGTGGGATAGGGAGAGTGTTTATGAGAGATAGAGAAAGTGAGGAATAATGAATAAGAATATAAGAACATTGAACTTATTCGTACCAACCGTTCGACCTATATGTAAGTATGTACGTATATGCATAATACCAAAGTATACCCGAAGTCGGAAACAAAACAAAGGCTTTCGAATGTTGAACACTTTCAAGGATAAATAGTAACGTATCTCAATCACCTCTTCCCGTTTTTCGACACGTTATCATCGGCAATAGTTAATACACGTTAAATTATTCAATAATTTTATTACTAACGTTATAATAATCAATTTAAAATCATAGAAAATTTTTTTATTACTAATTACAGTATAAAAATCGATAGACTTGTTAAATTTAGGATTAAACAGAATTATTCCTTTTTAGGAATGGCTCATGAAACTGTATATTTCATTGTATGTATGTTTTATTAGTTCAGGATAGGTCTTCTTGTCTATTCTAAGTCATTATTTAACAAAATAATTGACAAGCACATGAGTATTTTTTTTTTTTGAGTTATTCATGAAAATTATACAATGTATTGTATATCTTATTATTAGTTCAGTATAGGTTTCCTCGTCTTATTCGTAATTTCGATTTATCTCATTTTTTTGTTTTGTTCTTTCCTTCTTTTATTCACTGTCGGTTTTTATAGTTACTACCGTGGGTTTTTTTAGTTTTCGAAAGGTAATATGGAAAAAAAAAGTGTAGAACCGATAAACGCAGGCGTCAGGATATGGAATACGGAGCAGTGAGCCGGTAAATCACAGAGGTTGCCTTCTATAGGGAAGTGCCACTTGCAAGCCACCAGTTTTTACCTTATCTGGCATTTACCGTTGGTCCTTGTCAATGTTCCCTTGAAACTAGGTCTTCACGATGGCAAAGTGCTTAGAATCTCAGAATTCCTATCTTTCACGAAAGAAATCCAATGGCCAATTTCTCTCAATCCCCATCCCACCACTCCCCTACCCCGTTTCTCTCTTTCTGTCTCTAAAACGAAAAATTTGGTAAAGGAAAGGAAATGTAAAAGGCTTCAGGCAAAAAGCAAAACGTTTATTGTGTGGTTTTGTCGTCACACGAGATATAAAAGTCCTGTTAAGAGTTTTTACCGATGATGGACGTATGTACGGTACCGAGTGATGAGTTTACGTTCCCAACGGGGAAATACACGAAACAATTTATTTCTTTCGTTACTTTCTATAAATAATTCATATTGTAGTTTGTTTTTCCAAAGATTTTCAAAGATAAACGATGTGTCACTGACTAGTTTTTATTTTTAAATTTCTCGTATACAAAATAGTGCCTTATTAAATTTAATAAAGGATAATTAATGAACATCAAAATAAAATTCATAAATTTATTATTTAATTTAATATTTCTAATAAAAAAAAAAAAAATGGAATTATATGTAAGATTCGTGAAAAAAGAGACTGGACTGCAGCCATCTTGCCTAGTTCTCTGGACTAACCGTCCCACGTCGCCACTATCGGCTTAACCTCTTTTTTTTACATCTTTATTTTAAATATTTTTTCCTTGTGTTGTTGTAAGATTATAGAACATTTTACGAAACAAACCTCCATTCTGGATGAGCCCAGAATTAGTAAGATTTATGAGAAAAGATTGGACTCGAACCTGACTGCTATCCATTAAGCTATCCAGGGGCCCACTGACCCAATTCTTCTCCACGAATGCTTATCCCAAGTAAGTTCGTTTCACATATATCAATCAGAATATTAATTCTCATAGTATAATTAAAACCATACAATGTGAAATTATCGATGTTAATATAACATAACCTATAACATAAACTTGGTAGTAGGTAATGCATGTTAAGCTCGACTTCCGATCGTTTAAGACATTATGAAAGCGTTCTGATTGCTTCCTTCGTTAGTTCCTTCGTTCTACATCGTGTCTTATGTAAATCTAAAGTTATTCTTGTTTAGTCGACTAGCTCTAATTACGTTTCCAAATCGTTAGAGTTTCAATGAAAATTATCGATCGAACGAAATTACATGAAATTCTTCTTATCTCAAATAAAACACTCGAGATGATGTAAAATGAAATTTGTATCTTTTTTAGTTTGAAGTTCTATTCAATGTAAATAATCGAAAAAAGGAATTGAAAAGAAAATACTTTAAATCTAAAGTTACGTTTATCATCGATTAAGGATCTTGTTTTTTTTCTTCTTCTTCTTTTTTTTACCGAACGATAAATCTTTTACCTTGCTTTGATAATCTATTTGAGATATACAAACGTATCCAGTTTATACCAATTGATGCAATGACTGGATAGAAGGAAAAAAAAATAAAAGAATAAAGGATAGCTATTGGCAACGAAAACTCGTTAAATTCGCTTGAGGTTTTCTACGTTTTCGAAGCGTTGGAACGTGCTAGACGAAGAAATGAATTTAATCGAATTTTCTATAAGGCTCTCTCTGCCTGTAAAAGCTCTTTATTCATTCAAACGAAGATAAAAGATAAAAACAAAACCAAAAATACTTGTAGAATTACGTTTGAGAGATTAATCCTTTTTTTTTTTTGAAGGATTATTTTAACCTGATCGATTCGTGAATAGTTTAACACGTCTATTTATATTGTCAAATGAGAAAGGAAAATAGAAATTGACCAAATGAACGATAAAGTTTCACGTAAGCGTTTATCAAGAACCAACAATCATGACGAACGAATGAACGAGCAAGTTTTATCTCGCTTTGCCAAAATTACATCACTAATTAGAATATGCAGAATCATAAATTCGGTAATCTTGTTAAAAGTAGTACTAAGAAATAGAATGAATTATTTCACTCGTCGTCGAACTGCCACAAACTTGAAATCTGTTGTAGATCATCTTATAATTTTATAGCTTGGTTTGCAAATTTATTTCCTCAGGATAAACGTCGTTTTCTTATCGCGAAATATGTCGTTTGTCAAATATCGTTTGTTGAACATTTTTAATAAAATATATATTTACCATTTGAGTAATCGCGATCAGAAAATTAAATACAAATCAAAATTTAATTGAATTAAAAGATCACTTAATCATATTTTGTTTATTTCAAAAATTTATGTTTGTATAACTTCAAAGATATAACCCGTTTATATAGAAAGTCGTGTAAGTCAATTTACTACCCGTAAATATACATTAGATTAGTAACATTCGAATAAAACAAATTTATATAATTAGATGACACATTGATAAATCAGTAGAAATATTGCCAGATTTCATATAATTTACCTAAAGGGTATAGCCGGATAAGTATGGGAAATCTGCCCCCGTGGCTTTTTAGACTCGCACTTGGGGGATCGATTTGGTGTCGAATAAAAATAATTCACCCCAAATTTTAGCACTTTTATTCAATCGGTTCTCGAGATATTAAAAAAAAATCTGTTTTTTCGATTATATTTTTAATTATATAGTAAAATTCAAAACTAATCAATGATGATTTTTTTTTTAGTTTATAGGAGTCTAAGACATAAAAAAAATATTATCATAACATTTTAACGAAAATCCGATTTTTAGCGGACGAAAGAAAATTAAATTTTTTTTTTAGCTTTTTTGAAATATGTCACTCACCAAAATTTGTCAGAAAATGTCTTTTATACTCCTCTACACTCAATAATTTTTTTGAATTTTTTGAAGTGGTGAAACAATATGAAAAAAATTAAAAACTCATTTTTTTCTAAAATCTCAAGTTTTAACTAAATTATATATATATATATATTTTTTTTTTTTGCTATTAGAATAAGACTTGATTCTTATCTCGATCTGACAGAAAAAATAATTGCTGCCATGAATTCAGAAAAAAAGATCAAGAAAATACTTTAGCCTTGGAGATAGAAACTCATCGTTGGGCCAGAAGAAAAGTTCCCTTTCCAATAATAACTTCAGAGCAACAATATGAAAAAAAATTAGAAAATTTAAACTCTTTAATATGCAAACATTTAATTATCTCGAAACAAGAGAAACTGGACTTAAAACACTTTCAAAATAAACGGTCGACATATAGCTTTTCTGTAGATAGCATTAGCGACAAGTAAATTTTGAATACATACATATAAGACAACTTGGCATACTCTTAACCATTTTGTGAAGATAACTTGGTAGTATCAGTTGTTAACTTGTGTTTACATGGTATAGTAATTTCAATTAGAAATGTCAGTTTATAAGCCAACAATGCGTCATTTGCGAGAAGTGCTACTTTATTATTTTAATAGTAACGAATCCGCTGCTGAGGCTCACAGAATGCTCGTACACGCTTATGGCAAGGATATTATATCCTTACGTACATGTGAAAGAAACTTTAGGCGCTTCAGCAGCGGTGATTTCGACTTAGACAGATCTACTAGAATACGACAAAATAAAGAACGGATAATTCAAGAATTAGTGCGTTTGAGACTTGAAGACCCGCATATGACTCAAGCAATGATGGCAGCAAAAGTAGGAGTGAGTAAAACAACAGTTTCAAATTACCTAAAAAGTCAGGAATATCAAAACGAATTAAAAAAAGCTACAGCAGGACCAAAGTTCTATACCTCTTGGTAATCTATATCAATTATATACCATTTTTATATATACAAATGTTATTATATCCTTAAGTATATGTTGTGGATGGTATAAACGGTTCAAGAAAGGTTATTTCATGTTAGAACTTACTACACTAAAAAGGAGATATAATAAAGAACAGAAAATTGAGGAATTAGTGCGTTTGACACTGGAAGACCCGAATATGACTCAAGCAATGATGGCAGCAGAAGTTGGAATGGGTAGAATGACAGTTTCCAGATACCAAAAAAGTCAGGAATATCAAAACAAATTAGAAGAAAAAAAACAGGAACAAAGTTCTTTATTTCTTGGTAATCTATATCAATTATATATCATTTTTATATATACAAAGATTATTATATCCTTAAGTATATGTTGTGGATGGTATAAACGCTAAAAGTCGGGTTATTTTTACTCAGAAAGAACTACTTTAAAAAGAAAACATAGAGAATTGGAAGATGAAAAATTGGTTCGTTTGAATCCTGAAAACCCTCGTATGAGTCAAGATGAGTTAGCAAAGCAATTGGAAATGAGCCTAACTACAACTTCAAAAGGCGTAAACACTCAGAGAATACAAAACAAATTAAAACAAAAAGGGCTGGAGCCAAGTACTATACCTAAAAGTAATATAATATATTAAATATTACTATAATATAATGTATATATATATATTTTATTTTGTCTTTTATTTTTTTATTTTTTGAAAAAATTGTAAAATTAAAGAAATTAAATTTAACGATGGAAAAAAAAATATATTATTGATAATATATATATATATATATATATATATATATATATATATATATATATATATATATATATATACAGGATATTGTATCCTTAAGTACATGTTGTGTATGGAATAAACGGTTCAAGAGATGTGATTTTAACTTAGAAAGACGTATTTCAAGAACACCAAGCACAGAGTCGGAAGATGAAGAATTAGAGCATTTTATAGATGAATTCCCAGGTGTAACTCCAGAAGAGTTAGCAAAAATACATGACATAAGCATATCTCAAGCTGAGAGAATCATAGACCCTTCGAAAATAGAAAACGAATAAAATGAAAAAAAGCGTAAGCAAAGCTCTATATCTAATAGTAACATATATATAATAAAAATATTACTTTCTCTTTGAAATCGGCGTAATATAAAGAAAAATTTTATTATTTTTTCGTTTTTTTGTTTTTTTATTTGAAACATATTTTCTATTTTTTATGATTATTATCAAAGTTTATTTATGATTTATTTCTTCATTATATAATATTACATAAACCGTTACTAGGTATAACAAATAATATTTATTTACGAATATTCGTTCCATAGAATTCATTTTAAATTTGACGTGTTTTATACAAATGATATAATATACATAATTACTTATTTTTTTATCATTTATCTGAAATAATATTTTTCTTCTAGAATTAATTTTCTTTTGAAAGTAATGAAAATGATCTCAATTTATTCATTAAAGAATGAATAATTTTAAAATAGATTTTCCGTTTATTAAAATGATATGAATTTGAAATGAATTTGAATTTGGAAACATTGGGTATCGATAATTGTTTATAAACTTTATCAGTAATGATATACAGAATAATTCTGCTACTCATTGTGTATATAAATATTTATCTTATTATTTTTCTTTTTCTA
Organism: Polistes dominula; assembly: GCF_049000335.1. Classification (NCBI taxonomy): domain Eukaryota; kingdom Metazoa; phylum Arthropoda; class Insecta; order Hymenoptera; family Vespidae; genus Polistes; species Polistes dominula. The sequence goes on from NW_028300944.1 coordinate 1,761,166, forward strand.
TTTAAATTGTAGATTTGACTGTACAGCGTAAAGGACTATTTCTGTTTTGTACTATGGGACAGGATAATATAAACATTACGTGATGAATACCTAATCCGTTTTGAAAATTAGCAGAACAATTAATATACAATAAACAATAATGGAGCCTTTTGAAGATGAACAAGTACCACATTGACCTAAGCACAGTAATGTGGCTTTAACACTTATTTAAATCTTTGACGATGCAGGGTTTTCCTGCTGAAAACAGAAATCGACCGCTCCTGATGTTGTTTAGAGCGTCACTGACAAAATCGATTCTATGATCCTGTAAAACTCGTTTTATCCGTTTTTTATTATTATATTTTAATACATAGACCGTTTATTTTAAAAGTTGTTTAATTTTTTAAAAAGTCCATTTTTACAAAGAATGAGATATTACGTAATTTATACTTAATTTAATGTAAACTTCTTATGTATAACTAGATAGTATTTAATTTCTTTAAAAATGCCTATGTTTTGTACAATTTTAATTTTTTCGGCAAAAGAAATTGAGTAATCATTGATTACGCAAGTTTTATAGTAAAAAAAGAAAAAATAAAAGGACGAATGATTTTCTATATAAACCAGAGGATTATTATGATTTAATAAAATAATATAGTAAACATAATAAATTCATTTTACATGACATATAGCAAGAGAATTTCGTTACAACAAAAATTCTTTAAAATGCAATCAATAAACAGATACGAAGAAACTGATGAAGAAAAGGTTAATTGCTTGCCAATATGTTGGATGAGGTTTATTAAAATTGTACCATACACTATTTTGCCTAAAACATCGATGAAAGACAAAGAATTCAAAACTGTAAATTACCTACACGTTCTAAAAAACCGCTGCAGTTTGAAAAAGTAGCCTTTGAAGCTTTGTACCAAGACGTCTGACCTATTAGTTATGACAAATATAAACATTTCAAGTAGTTATTACCTTATATACCTCCTGTGTATCATAAGTATTTGAAAAAACTCTCATATACAGAGCATAAGTAAATATTACCAATATATTGCTTTTGTACCAATGTAATTAACGTCTAAATTTAAAAATAATACTTCCATTTTATATCTTGTCATTATTTGTAAGCATAATGGGATTAATATAAAACATATTTTAAATGGTATATTTGATTTTTCAAAATAGAAATTAATATAATTTTACAATTGTTTCATTTAAAAAGTGGTGTAAGTTTATTTGCAGCCCGTAAATATACATTAGTTTAGTCAAATTTGCCTAAAACAAATTTATATAATTGTTTTATGACACATTGATAAATCAGTAGAAATATTGCCAGATTTCATATAATTTACCTAAAGGGTATAGCCGGATAAGTATGCGAAATCTGCCCCCGTGACTTTTTTGACTCGCACTTGGGGGATCGATTTGGTGTCGAATAAAAATAATTCACCTTAAATTTTAGCTCTTTTATTCAATCGGTTCTCGAGATATTCAAAAAAAAATCTGTTTTTTCGATTTTATTTTTTATTATATAGTAAAATTCAAAACTAATCAATGATGATTTTTTTTCTTGTTCTTAGGAGTCCAAGGCATGCATAAAAATTGTGATCATAATATTTAAACGAAAAGTTGATTTTTGCCGATCGAATGAATATTAAAATTTTTTTTTTTTTAGCTTTTTTAGAGTATGTCACTCACCAAAACTCGTCAGAAAATGTCTTTTATACTCCCCTACTCTCAGGAATTTTCTTGAATTTTTTAAAGTGGTGAAACAATATGAAAAAAATTAAAAACTCATTTTTTTCTAAAATCTAAAGGTAACTGACTTATATTTTTTTTTTTTTTTGAATCTAAAACAACACTTGATTCTGATCTCGATCTTACAGAAAAAATAATTGCTGCTATGAATTCAAAAAAAAAAAAAAAAACCAAGAGAATACCTTAGCCTTGGAGATAGAAATTAATCGTTGGGTTAGAAGAAAAGTTCCCTTTGCAATTATAACTTTAGTGCAATTAATTGACTTTCCAGAATTATCAGAACAAGAACTCGAAATTCTTTTCACTGGATCATATCAAATGTCTCAAGCTATATCGTATTTAGCTGAGATGGTGGGTGAAAACGGAATAATCACATTCCATTATTTAAAAATTACACCTAATACTATAAAGTTCGAAGTCAGATCTTGACATAATAATTCGAAGACATATCGTTGTTTTGTTGAATATCAGCCAGATAAGAACGATATTTCCGGAATAACTCGATATTGTTGTGATTGTGCGAATGGTAGACGCACCCCACATAACATAAAAACTTTCTATAAACTTTCTAAAACATTTCTTGAAAAGCTTTAAACCTTTTAAAAAGGTTTCTAAAAAATCTTTTTACAAGGTGAAAATGTCCGCAATTGTCCTGTAAGAGACTTGCAAAAGATTACTCTATCAGTAAAATATTTTAGAAATGTTTTAAGAATATTTTTGTAAAATCTTTTATGAATCTTTTTCAAAATATTTTATAGGTATGCCTGCAAGGTTTCTGAAAGATTTTTTGGAAATATTTAACGAAAATTTCGGACGGTTTAAAAAAATTGGTCTAGGAAATGCCAACATTTAATTTTCTCGAAACAAGAGAAACTAGACTTAAAACACTTTCAAAATAAACGGTTGATATAAAGCTTTTTGTAGATGGCATTAGCGACAAGTAGACGTCGAATATATATATATATGAGACAGCTTGGAATACTCTTAACCATTTCGTGAAGATAACTTGGTAGTATCAGTTGTTAACTTGTGTTTACATCGTATAGTAATTTCAATTAGAAATGTCAGTTTATAAGCCAACAATGCGTCATTTGCGAGAAGTGTTACTTTATTATTTTAATAGAAGGGAATCTGCTTATAAGGCTCATCAAATGCTCATACACGCTTATGGCAAGGGTATTATATCAATAGCTACATGTGAAAGAAACTTTATTCGCTTCAGGAGCGGTGATTTCAACTTAAACAGACCTACTTTTAAACGACTAAATAAAGAACAGAAAATTGGAGAATTAGTGCGTTTGACACTTGAAAACCCGGGTATTACTCAAGCAGAGATGGCAGCAGAAGTCGGAATAAGTCAAAATTCAGTTTCCAGATACCTAAACAGTCAGGAATATCAAAACGAAATAAAAAAGCTACAGCAGGACCAAAGTTCTATACCTCTTGGTAATCTATATCAATTATATATCATTTTTATATATACAAAGGTTATTATATCCTTAAGTAAATGTTGTGTGTGGTATAAACGCTTCAAGAAAGATAATTTCAATTTAGAATTTACTACACCAAGACAAGTACGTAGTGAACGGCTAATTGAACAATTAGTGCGTTTAAGACTTGAGGACCCGAATATGACTCAAGCAATGATGGCAGCAGAAGTTGGAAGAAGTCAACAATCAGTTTCCAGATACCTAAAAAGTCAGGAATATCAAAACGAATTAAAAAAGCTACAGCAGGACCAAAGTTCTATACCTCTTGGTAATCTATATCAATTATATACCATTTTTATATATACAAAGGTTATTATATCCTTAAGTATATGTTGTGGATGGTATAAACGCTAAAAGTCGGGTTATTTTTGCTCAGAAAGAACTACTTTAAAAAGAAAACATATAGAATTGGAAGATGAAAAATTGGTTCGTTTGGTTCCTGAAAACCCTCGTATGAGTCAAGATGAGTTAGCAAAGCAATTGGAAATGAACTTACCTACAACTTCAAAAGGCGTAAACACTCAGAAAATACAAAACAAATTAAAAGAAAAAGGGCTGGAGCCAAGTTCTATGCCTAAAAGTAATATAATAAATTAAATATTACTATAATATAATGTATATATATATATACAGGATATTATATCCTTAAGTACATGTTGTGTGTGGTGCAAACGTTTCAAGAAAGACATTTTAAATTTAGAAAGACGTATTTCAAGATCACCAAGTAAAGAATTGGAAAAGGAAGAATCACTGAATATTTTGGATGTAATCCCGCCTATAACTAATAACGAGATAGCAAAAGAACATGAATTAAGCATATCTAAAGCAGAAGGACTCAAACAGAGTGTAGAAAACAGGCTGGAGTCAGGTTCTCAACCTAAAAGTAATATAAAATATTAAATATTACTATAATATTATGTGTATTATATATATATATATATATAAGAAATTATATCTTTATGTAAATGTTGTGCGTGGTAAAAACGCTTCACGAAATGTAATTTCAATTTAGAAAGAAATACTTCAAGAACACTATGTAGAGAATGGGAAGATGAAGAATTAGTGCGTTTGCTCTGTGAAAACCCTGGTATACCTCATAGCGAAATCGCAAAACAATTGGGAATAAGCAAACGTATAGTTTTAAAGCGTGTTCGCACTCAAGAAATACAAAGCTTATTAAAAGATAAAAGGCGTAAGCTAAGTTTTATAACTAACATGTATAATAGTAACATAAATAATATAATAGAAAGTATAAATATATATCTATAATATTATATAATATCCATGTTTTGTTTCTTTTATTTTTTTTTGTTTAAAATAATTATGAAAATTAAGAAATAATATTAAACGACAGGAAAAATTATATATAATAGATATATACATATACAGGATTTTTTATCTTTAAGTACATGTTGTGTTCTATAAACTTATCAAAAAAAGTGATTTTGTCTCAGTAAGACCTACTTCAAGAAGATCTCGTAGAGAATGGGAAGATGGAGAATTAGTGCGTTTGCTCTATGAAAATCCGGATATACCTCACAGGGAGTTGGCAATACAATTGGGAATAAGCCAAACTACACTTCCAACTCGCATAAACAGTCCAGAAATACAAAACAAATTAAAAGAAAGAATGCAGGAGGAAAGTTCTATACCTAAAAGTAATATATATATTAAATGTTAATATTATATAATGTATGTATATAATGAAAATGTTATTTTCTTATTGACAGCTTTGATACATCAGTCAGTATAAAACAGAAGGAATTTAAGGAAAAGTTTTATTTTTTTGTTTGTTTTAAACCTATTTTAACACTTTTATTATATTTGTCAAAGTTTTTTTATGATTTGTTTTCTTTAGTGTATAATATCATATAAACCGTTACTAGACAGTACAAATAATATTGATTTACAAATATTCGCGTTTTAAAGAATTCATTTTATATTTCAAGTACTATATACATATAATATAATATACCTAATTTTTTTTCTTACTATTTATCTGAAAAAATATATTTCTTTTGCAATAAAATTTACATTCAAAAGTAGTAAAATTGATAACAATTTTTTCACTAAAGGAATAAATAATTTTAAAAATGATTAACCGTTTATATACCTTTGAAAACATTGTGTATCAATTATTGTTTATAAACAATTATATATAAAATAATTCTAAGACTCAATGTGTTTATAAATATTTTTCTTATTTTTTTTTCTGTTGCTTTTTTGATTGTAGGTCTCACTGAACAGCGTTGAAGGACTATTTATGTTTCGTACTAGGGGACAGGATAATATCGACAATACGTGATATATACCAAATCTGTTTTGAAAATAAACGAGCAATCCATATATAACGTATAATAATGAAGCTTCTTATAGAATTAAAAATACCACATTGACCTAAGCACAATAAAATGTGGCTTTAACACTTATCTAAATCTTTGACGATGCAGTGTTTTCCTGCTGAAAATAGAAATCGACGGCTCCTGATGTTGTTCTGAGCGTCACTGATAAATTGGATCGTATGATCCTGTTCCTCCTGTTTCATTTTTTTTTAAACGTTCACATTATTATTTTTTGAAATATAATAATCTCCGGCGCTAGGAACTGTCCAAAGTAACGTGAACTTTCCTAATCATTATTTTTTAAATATGACAATAATTTATTATGAATGAGATAACATAAAAATAAGATTAACATTTATATTATTAGCAAAGAATATTATACATTACTTGTTATGGTGTATTATTACTTACAGATTGAAATATTAACACAAACACAAATTTAAATTAAATAATTAACTAAATATTTATATCGTATAATTTTATTATTTTTTATTACGTTATTACCTTAAATATATTATAATTGTATTGTAAATAAGAAAAGACATATTTAAAATGACATTCCTCCTCGATTTCACTCTCTCGCCAACACACTCTTTCTATCACAAAATTTTTTAAGTTTTAAACAACAAGAGACACATTTACCTCAACGAATATGAAAAAAAGATAAAATAGTAAACATAATTATAAAATTAGGTACGCATATTCGTTATGTATTCTCTTAATGGATGAAAATTTGAATAAATAAAACATATCACTGCATTATTATAATATAATGTACAATACAAATTATAAACACATACAGGGATGTATATACGCATTTTGTAAATCGTAGAATAATTTCTTAATTTAATATTATTTATTTTAATTATTTATTTTATAGTAATAGGAATGTTTTTTGTTTACGAAACAAGATTAGACAGTTTTCGAAAAATAATATATAAAATATAATAATATTTATCTATTTAATGTTGACGATATATGCAGAGTATAAGTAAATACTAAAAACATCTTAAAATTATACCAATGTAATTAACGTCTAAAATTAAAAATACTACTTTTATTTTATATATTTCATTAATTGTAAATAAAATTGGATCAATATAAAACATATTTTAACTGCAGCATTTGTTTTTTCAAATGTGATATTAAGTAATTTTTACAATTGTCTCATTTAGAAAGTTGTGCAAGCTTATTTAAAGCCAGTATATATACATTAGTTTAGTCAAATCTGCCTAAAAAAATTTATATAACTAGATGACATATTGATAAATCAATAGATATATTGCCAGATTTCATATAATTTGCTTTCATTTTTTTATTAGCAAATATACGAAACTTTCATATTCTCGAAACAAGAAAAAGTGGATTAACATCATTTTGAAAAAAAACCGTTTATATATTAGTGGCCGGCGCTAGGTGATGATAGACGTTATGTTAACTCCCCCTACACATTAAATAAATTTAATAGTAATATATTTTGTATGATCATATATATATATATATAGCTTCTCTGTAGATGGCATTTGCGACAAGTAAATTTTAAATACATACATATAAGACAACTTGGCATACTCTTAACCATTTTGTGAAGATAACTTGGTAGTATTAGTAGTTGACTTGTATTTACATCGTATAGTTATTTCAAATTAGAAATGTCAGTTTATAAGCCCACAATGCGTCATTTGCGAGAAGTGCTACTTTATTATTTTAATAGTAACGAATCCGCTGCTGAGGCTCACAGAATGCTCGTACACGCTTATGGCAAGGATATTATATCCTTACGTACATGTGAAAGAAACTTTAGGCGCTTCAGATGCGGTGATTTTCACTTAAACAGACCAACTTTTAAACGACTAAATAAAGAACGGGCAATTGAAGACTTAGTGCGGTTGAGACTTGAAAACCCGGGTATTACTCAAGCAGAGATGGCAGCAAAAGTTGGAATGAGTAGAATGACAGTTTCCAGATACCTAAAAAGTCAGGAATATCAAAACGAATTAAAAAAGCTACAGCAGGACCAAAGTTCTATACCTCTTGGTAATCTATATCAATTATATACCATTTTTATATATACAAAGATTATTATATCCATAAGTATATGTTTTGGATGGTATAAACGCTAAAAGTCGGGTTATTTCTACTCAGAAAGAACTACTTTAAAAAGAAAACATAGAGAATTGGAAGATGAAAAATTGGTTCGTTTGATTCCTGAATACCATCGTATGAGTCAAGATGAGTTAGCAAAGCAATTGGAAATGAACCTACCTACAACTTCAAAAGTCGTAAACACTCAGAAAATACAAAACAAATTAAAAGAAAAAGTGCTGGAGCCAAGTTCTACACCTAAAAGTAATATAATATATTAAATATTACTATAATATAATGTATACATATATACAGGATATTATATCCTTAAGTACATGTTGGGTATGGAATAAACGCTTCAAGAGATGTAATTTTAACTTAGAAAGACGTATTTCAAGAACACCAAGCACAGAGTCGGAACATGAAGAATTAGAGCATTTTATAGATGAATTCCCGGGTGTAACTCCAGAAGAGTTAGCAAAAATACATGACATAAGCATATCTCAAGCTGAGAGAATCATAGACCCTTCGAAAATAGAAAACGAATAAAATGAAAAAAAGCGTAAGCAAAGCTCTATATCTAGTAGTAATATATATATAATAAAAATATTACTTTCTTTTTGAAATCGGCGAAATATAAAGAAAATTTTCATTATTTTTTCGTTTGTTTGTTTGTTTATTTGAAACATATTTTCTATTTTTTATGATTATTATCAAAGTTTATTTATGATTTATTTCTTCAGTATATAATATTACATAAACCGTTACTAGGTATAACAAATAATATTTATTTACGAATATTCGTTCCATAGAATTCATTTTGAATTTGACGTGTTTTATACAAATGATATAATATACATAATTACTTATTTTTTTATCATTTATCTGAAATAATATTTTTCTTCTAGATTAAATTTTTTTTGAAAGTAATTAAACTGATCTGAATGTATTCATTGAAGAATAAATGATTTTAAAATAGATTTTCCGTTTATTAAAATGATATGAATTTGAAATGAATTTGAATTTGAAAACATTTGGTATCGATAATTGTTTATAAACTTTATCAGTAATGATATACAGAATAATTCTGCTACTCATTGTGTATATAAATATTTATCTTATTATTTTTCTTTTTCTATTTAAATTGCAGATTTGACTGTACAGCGTAAAGGACTATTTCTGTTTTGTACTATGGGACAGGATAATATAAACATTACGTGATGAATACCTAATCCGTTTTGAAAATTAGCAGAACAATTAATATACAATAAACAATAATAGCGCCTTTTGAAGATGAACAAGTACCACATTGACCTAAGCACAGTAATGTGGCTTTAACACTTATTTAAATCTTTGACGATGCAGGGTTTTCCTGCTGAAAACAGAAATCGACCGCTCCTGATGTTGTTTAGAGCGTCACTGACAAAATCGATTCTATGATCCTGTACAACACGTTTTATCCGTTTTTTATTGTTATATTGTAGTATGTAGATCATTTATTTTAAAAGTGATTTAATTTTTTAAAAAGTTTATTTTTAAAAAGAATGAGATATCACGTAATTTATACTTAATTTAATGTAAACTTCTCATGTATAACTAGATAGTATTTAATTTCTTAAAAAATGCCTATGTTCTGTACAATTTAAAATTTTTCGGTAAAAAATATTGCTTAATCATTGATTACCAAAGTTTTATAGTAAAAAAAGAAAAAAAAGCGACGAAGGATTTTCTATATAAACCAGAGGATTATTATGATTTATTAAAACGATATAGAAAACATAAAAAATTCATTTTACATGAAATAAAACGACAGAATTTCGTCTCAACAAAAAATCTTCATGACGCAATCAAAACGAAGATAAGAAGAAACTAATGAAGAAAAGGTTAATTGCTTGCCAATATGTTGGATGAGTTTTATTAAAATTGTACCATACACTATTTTATTTAAAAAATCGAATTAAAACAAAGAATTTAAAACTGTAAATTATCTACGTGTTCAAAAAAATCGCTGAAATTTGAAAAAATAGCCCTCGCGTCTTTCTACCAAGATATCAGACCTATTAGTTATGGAAAATATAAAGATATCAAGTAGGTAATACCTTAAATACCTTTTGTGTATCATAAATATTTGAAAAAACTGTCATATACAAAGCATAAGTAAATACTACCAATATGTTGCAATTTTAACAATGTATATAACGTCTAAATTTAAAAATTATACTTCCATCTTATATCTTGTCATTATTTGTAAATAAAATTGGATCAATATAAAACATATTTTAAATAAAGCATTTGTTTTTTCAAAAGTGAAATTAAGTAATTTCTAAATTTTTTTATTAGGAAATATACGAAACTTTAATTTTCTCGAAACAAGAAAAAGTGGATTAACATCATTTTGAAAAAAAACCGTTTATATATTAGTGGCCGGCGCTAGGTGATGATAGACGTTACGTGAACTTCCCTATACATTGAATAAATTTCATAGTAATATATTATGTATAGACATATATATATATAGCTTTTCTGTAGATGGCATTAGTGACAAGTAGACGTCGAATACATATATATAAGACAGCTTGGAATACTCTTCAATATTTTGTGAGCATAACTTGGTAGTATTAGTAGTTGATTTGTGTTTATATTATATAGTTATTTGTATTTAGAAATGTCAAATTATATTCCGACTAGACGTCATTTGCAGGAGGTGGTACTATATTATTTTAATAGTAGACAATTCGCCTATGAGGCTCACCGAATGCTCATAGACGCTTATGGCCAGGGTATTATATCACATAGATCATGTTACAATTGGTATAAAAGGTTTAAGAAAGGTGATTTCAACATAAGCAGATCTACTAAAAAACTACTAAAGAAAGAACAGCTAATTGAAGAATTAGTGCGTTTGAGACTTGAAGACCCGAATATGACTCAAGCAATGATGGCAGCAGAAGTTGGAAGAAGTCAAAAAACAGTTTCAAATTACCTAAAAAGTAAGGAATATCAAATCGAATTAAAAAAGCTACAGCAGGACCAAAGCTCTATACCTCTTGGTAATCTATATCAAATATATACCATTTTTATATATACAAAGGTTATTATATCCTTAAGTACATGTTGTGGATGGTATAAACGCTAAAAGTCGGGTTATTTTTACTTAGAAAGAACTACTTTAAAAAGAAAACATAGAGAATTGGAAGATGAAAAATTGGTTCGTTTGATTCCTGAAAACCCTCATATGAGTCAAGATGAGTTAGCAAAGCAATTGGAAATGAACCAACCTACAACTTCAAAAGGCGTAAACACTCAGAAAATACAAAACAAATTAAAAGAAAAAGGGCTGGAGCCAAGTTCTATACCTAAAAGTAACATAATATATTAAATATTACTATAATATAATGTATATATATATACAGGATATTATATCCTTAAGTACATGTTGTGTGTGGGGCTAACGCTTCAAGAAAGACATTTTAAATTTAGAAAGACGTATTTCAAAATCACCAAGTAAAGAATTGGAAAAGGAAGAATCACTGAATATTTTGGATGTAATCCCGCCTATAACTAATGACGAGATAGCAAAAGAACATGAATTAAGCATATCTAAAGCAGAAGGACTCAAACAGAGTGTAGAAAACAGGCTGGAGTCAGGTTCTCAACCTAAAAGTAATATAAAATATTAAATATTACTATAATATTATGTGTATTATATATATATATATATAAGAAATTATATCTTTATGTAAATGTTGTGCGTGGTAAAAACGCTTCACGAAATGTAATTTCAATTTAGAAAGAAATACTTCAAGAACACTATGTAGAGAATGGGAAGATGAAGAATTAGTGCGTTTGCTCTGTGAAAACCCTGGTATACCTCATAGCGAAATCGCAAAACAATTGGGAATAAGCAAACGTATAGTTTTAAAGCGTGTTCGCACTCAAGAAATACAAAGCTTATTAAAAGATAAAAGGCGTAAGCTAAGTTCTATAACTAATATATATAATAGTAACATAAATAATATAATAGAAAGTATAAATACATATCTATAATATTATATAATATCCATATTTTGTTTCTTTTATTTTTTTTTGTTTGAATTAATTATGAAAATTAGGAGATAATATTAAACGACAGGAAAAATTATATATAATAGATATATACATATACAGGATTTTTTATCTTTAAGTACATGTTGTGTGTTTTATAAACGTATTAAGAAAAGTGATTTAATTTCAGAAAGACATACTACAAGAAGATCGCGTAGAGAATGGGAAGATGGAGAATTAGTGCGTTTGCTCTATGAAAACCCGAATATACCTCACAGGGAGTTGGCAATACAATTGGGAATAAGCCAAACTACACTTCCAACTCGCATAAACAGTCCAGAAATACAAAACAAATTAAAAGAAAGAATGCAGCAGGAAAGTTCTATACCTAAAAGTAATGTATATATTAAATGTTAATATTATATAATGCATATATGTATGTATATAATGAAAATGTTATTTTCTTATTGACAGCTTTGGAACATCAGTCAGTATAAAATGGAAGAAATTTAAGGAAAAGTTTTATTTTTTTGTTTGTTTTAAACCTATTTTGACACTTTTATTATAATTGTCAAAGTTTTTTTATGATTTGTTTTCTTTAGTGTATAATATCATATAAACCGTTACTAGACAGTACAAATAATATTGGTTTACAAATATTCGCGTTTTACAGAATTCATTTTATATTTCAAGTACTAGATACATATAATATAATATACCTAATTTTTTTTCTTACTATTTATCTGAAAAAATATATTTCTTTTACAATAAAATTTACATATAAAAGTAGTAAAATTGATAACAATTTATTCACTAAAGGAATAAATAATTTTAAAAATGATTAACCGTTTATATATCTTTGAAAAGATTGTGTATCAATTATTGTTTATAAACAATTATATATAAAATAATTCTAAGACTCAATGTGTATATAAATATTTTTCTTATTTTTTTTCTGTTGCTATTTTGATTGTAGGTCTCACCGAACAGCGTTAAAGGACTATTTATGTTTCGTACTAGGGGACAGGATAATATCGACAGTACGTGATATATACCAAATCTGTTTTGAAAATAAACGAGCAATCCATATATAACGTATAATAATGAAGCTTCTTATAGAATTAAAAATACCACATTGACCTAAACACAGAAATGTGGCTTTAACACTTATCTAAATCTTTGACGATGCAGTGTTTTCCTGCTGAAAATAGAAATCGACGGCTCCTGATGTTGTTCTGAGCGTCACTGATAAATTGGATCGTATGATCCTGTTCCTCCTGTTTCATTTTTTTTTAAACGTTCACATTATTATTTTTTGAAATATAATAATCTCCGGCGCTAGGAACTGTCCAAAGTAACGTGAACTTTCCTAATCATTATTTTTTAAATATGACAATAATTTATTATGAATGAGATAACATAAAAATAAGATTAACATTTATATTATTAGCAAAGAATATTATACATTACTTGTTATGGTGTATTATTACTTACAGATTGAAATATTACAACGAACACAAATTTAAATCAAATAATTAACTAAATATTTATATCGTATAATTTTATTATTTTTTATTACGTTATTACCTTAAATATATTATAATTGTATTGTAAATAAAAAAAGACATATTTAAAAAGAAATTCCTCCTCGATTTCACTCTCTCGCACACACACTCTTTCTATCACACAATTCTTTCAGTTTTAAACAAAAAGAGACAGATTTACCTCAACGGATATAAAAAGAAGATAAAATAGTAAACCTAATTATAAAAATAGGTATGCGTATTCGAGATGTGTTCTTTTAATGCGGTTGAAATTTTAAATAAATAAAACATATCACTGCCTTATTATAATATAATGTATAATACAAATTATAAAACCCATACAGGTATGTATATATGCATTTTGTAAATCGTAGAATAATTTCTTAATTTAATATTAATTATTTTAATTATTCATTTTATAGTAATGGGAATGTTTTTTGTTTACGAAACAAAATTAGGATAGAGACAGTTATCGAAAAAAAAATTAATAAAATATAAAAATAATTATCTATTTAGCGTTTGTTAAGAGCTATGGAATTTTTAAACGAAAGCATATGCTTTGAAACAATTTAAAATATAATTAAAGTGTTCTAGTTTGAAATGAAAATTTTTACCTATCGAGTTATCACTGCGCATGAACAATAAATTAATTACAGTTAAATAAAAAAAATGTAAATACCCAGACGTTATAATATTGAATTTTCTTTATTAGAATTATTATTATCTTTGCATAAATGTGCAGTGTTCGAATAGTCATTTAGACAACATGCAATAAAAGAAATTTTGACAGAGGACAACGTGCCAGTCTGATAGTGAATCTCGAGATAGACGGTGCACCTAACATATACACAGTGCTTCTAAATTACAATACGCATTCTTTCCGATTAGTTAACAGTAATTTAATTATTTTTATACACTTTAATTATTTTTCAGATTATTTCAACGCATGTACATTGGTTTAAACGCTATATACGTTTTAATGTACATTGAATAGAAAATAATTTTTTTTCTTTATTTATAGATACCATAGAACAACGCATAAGTGTGTATCAATTTTTAATCATTATTCTTAATTTTATGTAGACTGAAAGTAATTATATACGTAAATGTATATAGATTCTGTATAAATCATGTGTGCATGTATTAAAATAATTCCATGGTGTGTTAGTTTTAAGTAACATCGACGATTCTGTTGAAATAATGTTAAGGTTGTACTCCTCATTTATCATTTTGTTTTTTTTTTTGGTATTCAAACTTTTCTCTGAATTCTCGATAATAACTGTAAGAATTTTTTTGGATGGTACTCTTATGGGTACTCTTTATGAGGCCAAAGATTCCTTCATTTTAATTTTATTCGGATGTGAAAGTCTTCAGAATGCGCATCCCTCAATGGTCCTCAGAAGCGGTTACCTACTCGTGATTAGAACAGGGCAATGGTATTTTACTTCCAGTAAAAAGTTTATCATAATTTTTATATGACATATATTCCATTGCAAGTAAAATCCAGCCAAAGAACGCATACTATAAACATTATAATGGTATTTAGTTTCTTTTAACTTTCCAATTATCATATTTTTATTCTTTTCCTTGGTTCCTTCTATATATTTTCTTTAAAGAAACTAATTGCATTATAGTGTTTTTTAATAATTTTTATATTATTTTTCTTATGTAGTTCTATCTTGACTATGATTTTAAAGATTTATTTATTTATAATGCATTCCTTATGCAGCAATCTTCCCATGGTGAGATGCAGTCAAATAATTAATTTATTTTGCAATTTTAATTACACGAAATAAAGGAAGAACTAAGGAGAAGAATCAATTAAGGCAATGCATGCTATTATTCGGTCAAAGAATTACCCAGCTCGCGGTTACTGTCTGGGCGCTTAAAAATCAGGATATTAGAACAATTATACTACCGGTAGTCCTTTATAGTACCGAAACGTGGTCACTTACGCTACAGGACGAAAACACCATAACGTAGAAGTACACCGACTGAACAATAAACCGGACATCATTAACGTCTTAAAAACTTTGCCGATTAGGATGGAGGTCACGTTGCGTACATAGGGGAGAATCGAACGTCCCATAAAATACTGATCGGTATACCAACGGAAAATGGCCACTGGATAAACCAAGGCGTACATGGGAGGACAATATTTTTTCGGGATCTTAAAGAAGTAGGCTACTAAGACTGTGAATGATTAGGTCAAGCTCAAAGACGACGACCCTGGCAAGGATTTAGTATTTACGTCAATGAACTTCCGAGTTCCTAATGCTAATTAATAATAAAAATAATTTTGAACGCTCTGACTGCCACACCGAAGTCATATGGTTTGTCCAGAATGCTACGGCCTTATTTTTATTATTTAAATAATATTATGGCAAAATAATTATAAATAGTTGTAAATAAATAGTTGTAATTGTTCAATAGGGCACTTTTTATTTCTAAGTTTCTTCTACCATACTGCTTTGACTAGTTTCCCTTTTACTTTACTTCTTCCTTTGGCCTTCACGTCTTTGGCTTGTTGCTTGTACTTTTCTTTTGCTATTTTTAATGCAGATTTCACTGTCCGACGTTAAGGGACTATTTTTGTACGGTACTATTAGACAAAATAATACCAACATTACGTGATCTGTACCTAATCTGTTTTGAAAATCAACATAAAAATTCATTAATAACAAATAATAATGGAAACCTTAATAAATTAGTAGATACCATAAAGACTTATTTAAAGAGGTTGACCGCTCCAGATGATGCCTTAAGCATCACTGATAAACTGGATCGTAAGTCCCAGCACCCCTTTTACACGTTTTTGATTATTATTTGTTGAGATATATTAGTGGCTAGCACAAAGTGCGAACTAACGTTACGTGAACTCCCCCTATATATTAAATATAGTAGTAATATATATTATGTATAGACATATTTATAGCTATTCTGTAGATGGCATTAGCGACGAGTAGACGTCGAATACATACATATAAGACAGTTTGGAATACTCTTTAACATTTTTTGAAGATAACTTGTTAGTCTCAGTAGTTTACTTGTGTTTATATCATATAGTTATTTGTATTTAGAAATGTCAGGTTATAACCCAACTACTCGTCATGTGCGGGAAGTGTTACTTTATTATTTTAATAGTAGGAAATCTGCTTATAAGGCTCATCAAATGCTCATACACGCTTATGGCAAGGGTATTATATCCTGTCAAAGCTGTTATAAATGCTATAAACGCTTCGAGGAAGGTGATTTCAACTTAGACAAATGTACTGGAAAACCACTAAATAATGAATTAGTAATTGAAGAATTAGTGCGTTTGAGACTTGAGGACCCGGGTATAACTCTAGCAGAGATGGCATCAAAAGTGGGAATAAGCATATCTACAGTTAACAATCGCGTAAACAGTCAGGAATTTCAAAACAGATTAAAAAAAATACATCAGGACCAAAGTTGTATACCTCTTGGTAATATATGTTTATGTATACATTAAATATTATTATAATCTAATATATATATATATATATATATATATATATATATATAAAGGTTATTATATCCTTAATTACATGTTGTGTGTGGTATAAACGCTTCAATAAAAGGTGATTTTATCTTAGAATTTACTACACCAAGACGAAGATATAATAAAGAACAGATAATTGAAGAATTAGTGCGTTTGAGACTTGAAGACCCGAGTATTACTCTAGCAGAGATGGCAGCAAAAGTAGGAGTGAGTGTATCAACAGTTTGGAAATACCAAAACAGTCAGGAATATCAAAACAAATTAAAAGAAAAAGGGCTAGAGCCAAGTTCTATACCTCTTGGTAATATATATATATATATATATATTAATTATATATCATTTTTATATATACGAAGGTTATTATATTCTTAAGTAAATTTTGTGTGTGGTATAAACGCTTCAAGAAAGATAATTTGAATTTAGAATTTACTACACCAAGACAAGTACGTAGTGAACGGCTAATTGAACAATTAGTGCGTTTGAGACTTGAGGATCCGAGTATGACTCAAGCAGAGATGGCAGCAAAATTAGGAGTGAGTGTATCAACAGTTTGGAAATACCACAACAGTCAGGAATATCAAAACAAATTAAAAGAAAAAGGGCTAGAGCCAAGTTCTATACCTCTTGGTAATATATATATATATATATTAATTATATATCAATTTTTATATATACGAAGGTTATTATATTCTTAAGTAAATTTTGTGTGTGGTATAAACGCTTCAAGAAAGATAATTTGAATTTAGAATTTACTACACCAAGACAAGTACGTAGTGAACGGCTAAATGAACAATTAGTGCGTTTGAGACTTGAGGACCCAGGTATTACTCTAGCAGCGATGGCATCAAAAGTGGGAATAGGCATAACTGCAGTTCACAAACGCGTAAACAGTCAGGAATTTCAAAACAGATTAAAAAAAATACAGCAGGACCAAAGTTGTATACCTCTTGGTAATATATGTTTATATATATTAAATATTATTATAATCTAATATATATATATATATACAAAGATTATTATATCCTTAAGTACATGTTGTGTGTGGTATAAACGCTTTAAGAAAGATAATTTCAATTTAGAATTTACTACACCAAGACAAGTACGTAGTGAACGGCTAATTGAACAATTAGTGCGTTTGAGACTAGAAGACCCGAGTATGACTCAAGCAGAGATGGCAGCAAAAGTAGGAGTGAGTGAAGCAACAGTGCGCAATTACCTACGCAGTCAGGGATTTCAAAACAAATTAAAAAAAATACAGCAAGACCAAAGTTGTATACCTCTTGGTAATATAAATATATTAAATACTAATATAATATAATTATATATATACACATATATATATATTTATTTTTCTTTTATTTTTTTTTCGGAAAAAACTGTAAAATTAAAGAAACAAAATTTAGCGATTGGAAAAATGGTATTTCATTTATACATATATGTATATATATATACGTATATAATAAAAAGGTTTTAATTTTTTATTGAAAACTTTAAAATATCAGTCAGTTTAAAATGAGAGGAATTTAAATAAAAGTTTTATTTTCTTGTTTGTTTGTTTGTTTGAAACATATTTTGAAACTTTTATGATCTTTATCAAAGTTTACTTATAATTTATTTCTTCAGTGTATAATAATATATCAACCGTTAGTAGGTATTACAAATAATATTAATTTACGAATACTCGTTTCAACGAATTCATTTTATATTTGACGTACTTTATAAAAATAATTTAATATATCAATTTTCTTTTTTTTATCGTGTATTTGTAGTAATATATTTTTTTTAGAATAAAATATTCTTTAGAAAGTATAAAAATTGATATTAATTTATTTGTTAAAAGAATAAATAATTTTAAAATAGATTAACTGTGTATATGAATTTGAAAAGACTGTTTATCAATTATTGTTTATAAACTTTGTTAGTAATGATATATAGAATAATTCTGTGACTCACTGTTTATATAAATATTTATCTTATTTTCTTTTTTCTTTTGCTATTTTGAATTTAGATTTGACTGTAAAGCGTAGAAGGATTGATTCTGATCGATATTCGGTGACACGATAATAAAAACATTACGTGATTAATATTTATTCTGTTTTTAAAATAATAAAAAAATTATCATATAACAAATAATAATGGAGCTTTTTATAAATGGACAAATACCATAGAGTCTTAAAGGGTTGATTTACTACTTACCTGAATCTTAGACGATGCAGTTTTTTCCTGCTGAAAACAGAAATCGACCGCTCCACATGTTGTTTTGAGCGTCACTGATAAATTGGATCGTATGATCCTGTAGAACACGTTTTATCTGTTTTTTATAATTCTTTTCATAGATATGGAACGTTTATTTTGAAAGAGGACTTAGTCCCATTTCTATAGTAAAAAAGAAAAAAAAAAGAAAAAGAATTTCCCATATAAACCAAAGGATTATTATGATTTATTAAAACAATATAAAGGACACAATAAATTCAGTTTACATGACATCAAACGAGAGAATCTCGTTTTAGCGAAAAATCTTCATAACGCAATCAATAAACAGATAAGAAGAAACACTAATGGTAAAAGGTAAATTTTTGGCAAGTATGTTGGATTAGTTTTTTTAAAATTGCACCATACACTTTTTTAAATAAAACATTGATTAAAGACAAAGAATTTAAAACTGTAAATTACCGACACGTTTTAAAAAATCGCTGAAGTTTGAAAAAATAGCCATGGCGGTTTTGTACAAAGATGACAGACCTATTATTTATAAAAAATATAATCATATCAAGGAATTATTACCTTTTATACCTCCAACGCATCATGAATTTGTCAAAACACTTATATATGCTGAGTATAAGTAAATACCACACATAAGTTATAATTTTAACAATGTAATTAACGTCTCAAATAAAAAATACTACTTCAATTTTAAATCTTGTCATTATTTGTAAACAAAATTGGAATAATATAAAACATATTTTACATGTAATATTTGATTTTTCAAAATTAGAATTAAACAATTTCTACAATTTTTTTATTTAGAAAGGTGTGTATTTTTATTTGCAGCCCGTAAATATACATTAGTTTAGTCAAATTTGCCTAAAAAAAATTTATATAACTGTTTTATGACACATTGATAAATCAGAAGAAGTATTGCCAGATTTCATATAATTTGCCTAAATGGTATAGCCGGATAAGTATGCGAAATCTGCCCTTGTGACTTTTTTGACTCGCACTTGGGGGATCGATTTGGTGTCGAATAAAAATAATTCACCTCAAATTTTAGCTCTTTTATTCAATCGGTTCTCGAGATTTTCAAAAAAAAAAACTGTTTTTTCGATTTTATTTTTTATTATATAGTAAAATTCAAAACTAATCAATGATGATTTTTTTTTCTTGTTCTTAGGAGTCCAAGGCATGCATAAAAATTGTGATCATAATATTTAAACGACAAGCCGATTTTTGCCGGTCGAATGAATATTAAAATCTTTTTTTTTTCTTTTTTAGAATATGTCACTCACCAAAACTCGTCAGAAAATGTCTTTATACTCCTCTACTCTCAGGAATTTTCTTGAATTTTTTGAAGTGTTGGAACAATATGAAAAAAATTAAAAAATAATTTTTTTCTAAAATCTAAAGGTAACTGACTTATATTTTTTTTTGTATCTAAAACAAGACTTAATTCTGATCTCGATCTTAAAGAAAAAATAATTGCTGCCATGAATTCAAAAAAAAAGATCAAGAAAATACTTTAGCCTTGGAGATAGAAACTAATCGTTGGGCCAGAAGAAAAGTTCCCTTTGCAATAATAACTTCAGAGCAACAATATGAAAAAAAATTAGAAAATTTAAACTCTTTAATATGCAAACATTTAATTTTCTCGAAACAAGAGAAATTGGACTTAAAACACTTTCAAAATAAACGGTCGACATATGGCTTTTCTGTAGATGGCATTAGTGACAAGTAGACGTCGAATACATATATATGAGACAGCTTGGAATACTCTTAACCATTTCGTGAAGATAACTTGAAAGAATCAGTAATTGACTAGTGTTTATATCTTATAGTTATTTCAAATTAGAAATGTCAGTTTATAAGCCAACAATGCGTCATTTGCGAGAAGTGTTACTTTATTATTTTAATAGTAACGAATCCGCTGCTGAGGCTCACAGAATGCTCGTACACGCTTATGGCAAGGATATTATATCAATATCTACATGTAATAAAAACTTTAGGCGCTTCAGGAGCGGTGATTTTATCTTAGACAGATTTATGTGGAAAAGAATAAATAAAGAACGGGTAATTGGAGAATTAGTGCGTTTGACACTTGCAAACCCGCGTATTACTCAAACAGAGATGGCAGCAAAAGTAGGAACAAGTCGAATGACAGTTTGCAGATACGAAAAATGTCAGGAATATCAAAAGAAATTAGAAGAAAAAAAACAGGAACAAAGTTCTATACCTCTAGGTAATATATATATATATATATATATATATATATATGCATATACATAGGTTATTATATACGTAAGTAAATGTTGTGTGTGGTATAAACGCTTCAGTAAAAGGTGATTTTATCTTAGAATTTACAACACCAAGACGGAGATACAATAGAGAACAGACAATTGAAGAATTAGTGCGTTTGAGACTTGAAGACCCGAGTATTACTCTAGCAGAGATGGCAGCAAAAGTAGGAGTTAGTGTATCAACAGTTTGGAAATACCAAAACAGTCAGGAATATCAAAACAAATTAAAAGAAAAAGGGCTGGAGCCAAGTTCTATACCTCTTGGTAATATATATATATATATATATATTAATTATATATCATTTTTATATATACGAAGGTTATTATATTCTTAAGTAAATGTTGTGTGTGGTATAAACGCTTCAAGAAAGATAATTTGAATTTAGAATTTACTACACCAAGACAAGTACATAGTGAACGGCTAATTGAACAATTAGTGCGTTTGAGACTTGAGGACCCGGGTATTACTCTAGCAGCGATGGCATCAAAAGTGGGAATAGGCATAACTGCAGTTCACAAACGCGTAAACAGTCAGGAATTTCAAAACAGATTAAAAAAAATACAGCAGGACCAAAGTTGTATACCTCTTGGTAATATAAATATATTAAATACTAATATAATATAATATAATATATATACATATATATATATATATTTATTTTTCTTTTATTTTTTTTTCGGAAAAAACTGTAAAATTAAACAAACAAAATTTAACGATTGGAAAAATGGTATTTCATTTATATATATATATATATACGTATATAATGAAAAGGTTTTAATTTTTTATTGAAAACTTTAAAATATCAGTCAGTTTAAAATGAGAGGAATTTAAATAAAAGTTTTATTTTCTTGTTTGTTTGTTTGTTTGAAAAATATTTTAAAACTTTTATGATCATTATCAAAGTTTACTTATAATTTATTTCTTCAGTGTATAATAATATATCAACCGTTAGTAGGTATTACAAATAATATTAATTTACGAATACTCGTTTCAACGAATTCATTTTATATTGACGTACTTTATAAAAATGATTTAATATATCTATTTCTTTTTTTTATCATGTATTTGTAATAATATATTTTTTTTAGAATAACATATTCTTTAGAAAGTATAAAAATTGATATTAATTTATTTGTTAAAAGAATAAATAATTTTAAAATAGATTAACTGTGTATATGAATTTGAAAAAACTGTTTATCAATTATTGTTTATGAACTTTGTTAGTAATGATATATAGAATAATTCTGTGACTCACTGTGTATATAAATATTTATCTTATTTTCTTTTTTCTTTTGCTATTTTGAATTTAGATTTGACTGTAAAGCGTAGAAGGATTGATTCTGATCGATATTCGGTGACACGATAATAAAAACATTACGTGATTAATATTTATTCTGTTTTTAAAATAATAAAAAAATTATCATATAACAAATAATAATGGAGCTTTTTATAAATGGACAAATACCATAGAGTCTTAAAGGGTTGATTTACTACTTACCTGAATCTTAGACGATGCAGTTTTTTCCTGCTGAAAACAGAAATCGACCGCTCCACATGTTGTTTTGAGCGTCACTGATAAATTGGATCGTATGATCCTGTAGAACACGTTTTATCTGTTTTTTATAATTCTTTTTATAGATATGGAACGTTTATTTTGAAAGAGGACTTAGTCCCATGTCTATAGTAAAAAAAGAAAAAAAAAAGAAAAAGAATTTCCCATATAAACCAAAGGATTATTATGATTTATTAAAACAATATAAAGGACACAATAAATTCAGTTTACAAGACATAAAACGAGAGAATCTCGTTTTAGCGAAAAATCTTCATAACGCAATCAATAAACAGATAAGAAGAAACACTAATGGTAAAAGGTAAATTTTTGGCAAGTATGTTGGATTAGTTTTTTTAAAATTGCACCATACACTTTTTTAAATAAAACATTGATTAAAGACAAAGAATTTAAAACTGTAAATTACCGACACGTTTTAAAAAATCGCTGAAGTTTGAAAAAATAGCCATGGCGGTTTTGTACAAAGATGACAGACCTATTATTTATAAAAAATATAATCATATCAAGTAATTATTACCTTTTATACCTTCTACGCATCATGAATTTGTCAAAACATTTATATATGCTGAGTATAAGTAAATACTAATAATATCTTGTAATTTTAACCATGTAATTAACGTCTCAAATAAAAAATACTACTCCAATTTTAAATCTTGTCATTATTTGTAAACAAAATTGGAATAATATAAAACATATTTTACATGTGATATTTGATTTTTCAATATTAAAATTAAACAATTTCTACAATATTTTCATTTAGAAAGGTGTGTATTTTTATTTGCAGCCCGTAAATATACATTAGTTTAGTCAAATTTGCCTAAAAAAATTTGTATAACTGTTTTATGACACATTGATAAATCAGTAGAAATATTGCCAGATTTCATATAATTTGCCTAAATGGTATAGCCGGATATGTATGGGAAATCTGCCCTCGTGGCTTTTTTGACTCGCACTTGGGGGATCGATTTGATGTCGAATAAAAATAATTCACCCCAAATTTTAGCTATTTTACTCAAACGGTTCTCGATACTTTCAAAAAAACCTGTTTTTTCGATTTTATTCTTTTTTTTTATAGTAAAATTCAAAACTAATCAATGATGATTTTTTTTCTTGTTCTTAGGAGTCCAAGGCATGCATAAAAATTGTGATCATAATATTTAAACGACAAGCCGATTTTTGCCGGTCGAATGAATATTAAAATCTTTTTTTTTTAGCTTTTTTAGAATATGTCACTCACCAAAACTCGTCAGAAAATGTCTTTATACTCCTCTACTCTCAGGAATTTTCTTGAATTTTTTGAAGTGGTGGAACAATATGAAAAAAATTAAAAACTCATTTTTTTCTAAAATCTCAAGTTTTAACTAACTTATATATATATATATATGTGGGGTGTGTTGAAAATCGAAGAGGTTGTGTGTGTAAGTCTGTGTGAGTCCAAAGGTTTGACCTGCTGTGTGTGGTAGTCGGTGTGCGTCCAAAGGTTCGACATGCTGTGTGTGTTAGTTTGTGTGGGTCCGAAGGTCCGAGTGCGTTTGGAACATGCGGGGCGGGGGAGAAGCCTCATAAGGAGGGGACGGTCATGCATCAGGGATTGTTTTTCGAGAGAGTAGTGTGGAGAGAACTGAGTGACGAGAGCGAGGGAGAATAGTGAGTAGAGAGTAGCGAGTGAGTAGTGATTCTGTGAGGTCTGAGTGAGTGCGAGAAGTTGCGAAGCGTTATTGTTATTGTAATTGTAATGGTAATGGTAATTGTAATAAGCAATAATTTGCGAGAATAAAGAGTATCTTTTATATCTCAAGTAGTGTCGGGAACACGGGGGAATAAGATATCCTTAGCCGGATGCAGAACAATTGATTTCCCTACATATATATATATATATATTTTTTTTTTGAATTTGGAATAAGACTTGATTCTGATCTCGATCTTACAGAAAAAATAATTGCCATGAATTCAAAAAAGTAGATCAAGAAAATACTTTAGCCTTGGAGATAGAAACTAATCGTTGGGCCAGAAGAAAAGTTCCCTTTGCAATAATAACTTCAGTGCAATTAATTGACTTTCCAGAATTATCAGAGCAAGAACTCAAAATTCTTTTCACTGGATCATATCAAATGTCTCAAGATATATTGTATTTAGCTGAGATGGTGGGTGAAAACGGAATAATCACATTCCATTATTTAAAAATTACACCTAATATTATAAAATTCAAAGTCAGATCTCGACATAATAATTCGAAGACATATCGTTGTTTTATTGAATATCAGCCAGATAAGAACGATATTTCCGGAATAACTCGATATTATTGTGATTGTGCGAATAGTAGACGCACCCCACATAACATAAAAACTTTCTATAAACTTTCTAAAACATTTCTTGAAAAGCTTTAAACCTTTTAAAAAGGTTTCTAAAAAATCTTTTTACAAGGTGAAAATGTCCGCAATTGTCCTGTAAGAGACTTGCAAAAGATTACTCTATCAGTAAAATATTTTAGAAATGTTTTAAGAATATTTTTGTAAAATCTTTTATGAATCTTTTTCAAAATATTTCATAGTTATGCCTGCAAGGTTTCTGAAAGATTTTTTGGAAATATTTAACAAAAATTTCGCTGAAAGATTTCAAAACTTATCGTGTTATGTCGGACTGTTGGATATTGCTCTCACATTGCTGCTATCATATATTATTTATCTTACCCTCGATATTTGGTGAAAATTGTAAGACCTGCTGAGATCCTGAGTCGCCTGTTCATCGATGAAAAAATTAGTGTCGTAGTGAATTTAAACAGTAATGAAGACTAATATAGTTACAACTTTTATTATAATTTTTATTTTTGTTGCATAAGATTTAGAATAATATCTAACCGTATAAAAAATATATAAGTACCATCTTTAAGTGCATTTTCAATAATCAATAACCCTTCTAATTACGTTAGACGGAATATATCTTAATTGTTTTATAATAATCTTTATGTTTGTTTCTGGCAAAGTGTATTTTAGGTACAAAAATATTTTGTCACATTTTTTTTTTAATTGAAAAAAAAAAATAAAGGTTAGTTAAAACTTGAGATTTTAGAAAAAAATGAGTTTTTAATTTTTTTCATATTGTTCTATCCCTTCAAAAAATTCTAGAAAATTCCTGAGTGTAGAGGAGTATAAAAGACATTTTCTGACAATTTTTGGTGAGTGACATATTCTAAAAAAGCTAAAAAAAAAAAAAGATTTTAATATTCTTTCGTTTGCCAAAAATCGGCTTTTCATTTAAATATTATGATCACAATTTTTATGCATGCCTTTGACTCCTAAGAACTAGAAAAAAAATCATCATTGATTAGTTTTGAATTTTACTATAAAAAAAAAAAATAAATAAAATCGAAAAAACAGGTTTTTTTGAGAATCTCAAGGGAACCGATTGAATAAAAGAGCTAAAATTTGAGGTGACTTATTTTTATTCGACACCAAATCGATCCCCCAAGTGCGAGTCTAAAAAGCCACGGGGGAAGATTTCCCATACATATCCGGTTAGAGGATAAGTTAAACAGTAAAAAATAATTTGTCTAGGAAATGCAAACATTTAATTTTCTCGAAACAAGAGAAACTAGACTTAAAACACTTTGAAAATAAACGGTTGATATAAAGCTTTTTGTAGATGGCATTAGCGACAAGTAGACGTCGAATACATATATATGAGACAGCTTGGAATACTCTTAACCATTTCGTGAAGATAACTTGAAAGAATAAGTAATTGACTAGTGTTTACATCTTATAGTTATTTCAAATTAGAAATGTCAGTTTATAAGCCAACAATGCGTCATTTGCGACAAGTGTTACTTTATTATTTTAATAGTAGCAAATCTGCTAATCAGGCTTATCAAATGCTAATATACGCTTATGGCAAGGATATTATATCAATAAAAACATGTAAAAGAAACTTTAGGCGCTTCAGAAGCGGTGATTTTAACTTAAACAGACCTACTTTAAAACGACTAAATAAAGAACGGGCAATTGAAGACTTAGTGCGGTTAAGACTTGAAAACCCGCGTATTACTCAAAGAGAGATGGCAGCAAAAGTTGGAATAAGTCAATTTTCAGTTTTCAGATGCCTAAACAGTCAGGAATATCAAAACAAATTAAAAGAAAAAGAGCAGGAGCAAAGTTCTATACCTCTAGGTAATATATATATATATATAGATGCATATGCATAGGTTATTATATACATAAGTAAATGTTGTGTGTGGTATAAACACTTCAATAAAAGGTGATTTTATCTTAGAATTTACAACACCAAGCCGGAGATATAATAAAGAAGAGACAATTGAAGAATTAGTGCGTTTGAGACTTGAAGACCCGAGTATTACTCTAGCAGAGATGGCAGCAAAAGTAGGAGTGAGTGTATCAACAGTTTGGAAATACCGAAACAGTCAGGAATATCAAAACAAATTAAAAGAAAAAGAGCAGGAACAAAGTTCTGTACCTCTTGGTAATATATATATATATATCATTTTTATATATACAAAAGTAATTATATCTTTAAGTATATGTTGTGGATGGTATAAACGCTAAACGTCGGATTATTTTTACTCAGAAAGAACTACTTTAAAAAGAAAACATAGAGAATTAGAAGATGAAAAATTGGTTCGTGTGATTCCTGAAAACCCTCGTATGAGTCAAGATGAGTTAGCAATGCAATTGGAAATGAACCTACCTACAACTTCAAAAGGCGTAAACACTCAGAATATACAAAACAAATTAAAAGAAAAAGGGCTGGAGCCAAGTACTATACCTAAAAGTAATATAATATATTAAATATTACTATAATATAATGTATATATATATATACAGGATATTATATCCTTAAGTACATGTTGTGTATGGAATAAACGCTACAAGAGATGTGATTTTAACTTAGGAAGACGTATTTCAAGAACACCAAGCACAGAGTCGGAAGATGAAGAATTAGAGCATTTTATTGATGAATTCCCGGGTGTAACTGCAGAAGAGTTAGCAAAAATACATGACATAAGCATATCTAAAGCTGAAAGGATCATAGACCCTTGGAAAATAGAAAACGAATAAAATGAAAAAAGTCGTAAGCAAAGTTCTATATCAAATAGTAACATATATATAATAAAAATATTACTTTCTCTTTGAAATCGGCGTAATATAAAGAAAAATTTTATTATTTTTTGTTTGTTTGTTTGTTTATTTGAAACATATTTTCTATTTTTTATGATTATTATCAAAGTTTATTTATGATTTATTTCTTCAGTATATAATATTACATAAACCGTTACTAGGTATAACAAATAATATTTATTTACGAATATTCGTTTCATAGAATTCATTTTAAATTTGACGTGCTTTATACAAATGATACAATATACATAATTAATTTTTTATTATCATTTATCTGAAATAATATTTGTCTTCTAGAATAAATTTTCTTTTGATAATAATGAAACTGATTTCAATTTATTCATTAAAGAATGAATAATTTTAAAATAGATTTACTGTGTATATGAATTTGAAAAGACTGTTTATCAATTATTGTTTATAAGCTTTGTCAGTAATGATAAACAAAATGATTCTGTGACTCACTGTGTATATAAATATTTATCTTATTTTCTTTTTTCTTTTGCTATTTTGAATTTAGATTTGACTGTAAAGCGTAGAAGGACTGATTCTGATCGAGACTAGGTAACAAGATAATAAAAACATTACGTAATTAATATTTAATCTGTTTTAAAAATTACCACAAAATTTATATACAACAAATAATAATGGTACCTTTTATAAATGAACAAATACCATAAGGACTTAAATACAGAAGTGTAGCTGTAAGACTTACCTGAATTTTGGACGATGCAGAGTTTTCCTGCTGAAAATAGAAATTGACCGCTTCTGATGTTGCCTTAAGCGTCATTGATAAACTGGATCGCATAATCCTGTACAACATGTTTCATCTGTTTTTGATTATTATTTTTTAAGATATAAGAATAGCTAACTTTAAGTACCGTCCGATGTTAAGTGAACTCCCCCTCTAAATATATTAGTAATATATATTACGTATGGACATATATGGACTGTTTCTTTAGAAATTTGTGTAAGTTCATTTAAAATATATATACAACGTAATTTATGTTTATTTTAATGTAAACTTTTTATAGATTACTAGTTAATATTTAATTACCTATAAAGAGCATATGTTTTGTACAATGCAAATTTGGTCGGTAAAAAATAATAATTAGTCTTTAATATGTAGAATTTTAGTTTTCTCGAAACAAGAGAAACTAGACTTAAACCACTTTGAAAATAAACGGTCGACATATAGCTTTTCTGTAGATGGCATTGCGACAAGTAAACGTCGAATACATATATATAAGACAGCTTGGAATACTCTTAACCATTTCGTGAAGATAACTTGAAAGAATCAGTAATTGACTAGTGTTTATATCTTATAGTTATTTCAAATTAGAAATGTCAGTTTATAAGCCAACAATGCGTCATTTGCAGGAGGTGGTACTGTATTATTTTAATAGTAGAGAATCAGCCTCTGATGCTCACCGAATGCTCATAGAAGCTTATGGCCAGGGTATTATATCCAGAAGTAGATGTTATGTTTGGTATGAAAGATTCGTGAAAGGTGATTTTAACATAAGCAGATCTACTAATAAACAACTAAAGAAACAACAGGTAATTGAAGAATTAGTGCGTTTGAGACTGGAAAACCCGGATATTACTCAAGCAGAGATGGCAGCAAAAGTAGGAACAAGTCGAATGACAGTTAGCAGATACGAAAAATGTCAGGAATATCAAAAGAAATTAGAAGAAAAAAAACACGACCAAAGTTCTATACCTCTAGGTAATATATATATATATATATATATATATATGCATATACATAGGTTATTATATCCTTAAGTAAATGTTGTGTGTGTTATAAACGCTTCAATATAAGGTGATTTTTTCTTAGAATTTACAACACCAAGACGGAGATATATTAGAGAACAGACAATTGAAGAATTAGTGCGTTTGAGACTTGAAGACCCGAGTATTACTCTAGCAGAGATGGCAGCAAAAGTAGGAGTGAGTGTATCAACAATTTGGAAATACCAAAACAGTCAGGAATATCAAAACAAATTAAAAGAAAAAAAACAGGATCAAAGTTCTATACCTCTTGGTAATATATATATATTAAGCATTAATATAATATAATATATATATTTTTTCTTCTATTTACAATTCTGAAAAAATTGTAAAATTCAAGAAATGAAATTGAAGGATTGGAAAAATGATATTTAATTTACATATATATATATAATAAAAATTTTCTTTTTTTTTTGAAAACTTTGAAACATCAATCAGTTTAAAATGAGAGGATTTTAAATATAAGTTTTATTTTTTTTGCTTGTTTGTTTGTTTTAAACATATTTTGAAACTGTTATGATCATTGTCAAAGTTTATTTATGATTTATTCTTCAGTATATAATATTATATTAATCGTTATTGAGTTTCAAAAGTAATTCTGATTTACGAATATTCGTTTCAAAGAATTCATTTTATTTTTGAAGCACTGGATATAAATGATTTAATATACCTAATTTCTTTATAAATAATATTTTTTTTAGATTAAAATATTCTTTAGAATGTAATAAAATTGATATTTATTTATTCAATAAACTAATAAGTAATTTAAAAATAGATAACCTGTGTATATAAATTTGATAACATTGTATGAATTATTGTTTATAAACTTTGTCAGTAATGATATACAGAATAATTCTGCTACTTACTGTGTATATAAATATTTATCTTATTTTTTGTTTCTTTTGCTATTTTGAATTTAGATTTGACTGTAAAGCGTAGAAGGATTGATTCTGATCGATATTAGGTTACACGATAATAAAAACATTACGTGATTAATATTTATTCCGTTTTTAAAATAAAAAAATTATCATATAACAAATAATAATGGAGCTTTTTATAAATGGACAAATACCATAGAGTCTTAAAGGGTTGATTTACTACTTACCTGAATCTTAGACGATGCAGTTTTTTCCTGCTGAAAACAGAAATCGACCACTCCACATGTTGTTTTGAGCGTCACTGATAAAATGAATCATAGGATCCTGTACAACACGTTTTATCTGTTTTTTATTATTCTTTTCATAGATATGGAACGTTTATTTTGAAAGAGGACTTAGTCCCATGTCTATAGTAAAAAAAGAAAAAAAAGAGAAAAAGAATTTCCCATATAAACCAAAGGATCATTATGATTTATTAAAACAATTTAAAGGACACAATAAATTCAGTTTACATGACATCAAACGAGAGAATCTCGTTTTAGCGAAAAATCTTCATAACACAATCAATAAACAGATAAGAAGAAACACTAATGGTAAAAGGTAAATTTTTGGCAAGTATGTTGGATGAGTTTTTTTAAAATTTCACCATACACTTTTTTAAATCAAACATTGATTAAAGACAAAGAATTTAAAACTGTAAATTACCTACACTTTTTAAAAAATCGCTGAAGTTTGAAAAAATAGCCATGGCGGCTTTGTACAAAGATGACAGACCTATTATTTATAAAAAATATAATCATATCAAGTAGTTATTACCTTTTATACCTCCTGCGCATCATGAATTTGTCAAAACACTTATATATGCTGAGTATAAGTAAATACCACCAAAAAGTTAAAATTTTAACAATGTAATTAACGTCTAAATTTAAAAATAATACTTCCATTTTAAATCTTGTCATTATTTGTAAACAAAATTGGAATAATATAAAACATATTTCACATGTGATATTTGATTTTTCAAAATTAGAATTAAACAATTTCTACAATTCTTTTATTTAGAAAGTGGTGTATATTTATTTGCAGCCCGTAAATATACATTAGTTTAGTCAAATTCGCCTAAAACAAATTTATATTGCAAAATTATATATTGATAAATCAGTAGAAACACTGCCAGACTGCATATAATTTGCCTAAATTTTTAAATTAACAGATTAACATTTAATTTACTCATAACGAGAGATAACCACTTTCAAAATAAACGGTCCATATATCTGATTCTTTTTGATCGTGTAACACGTTTAAATAAGTCACGATAGAAACGAATTATTAACCATTTATTGACAACATCCTTGAATGTTTCTCGTGTCTTCATTTTTCTCGTTCCATTTGCGTATCCTTTCATCGAGAAATTCGATACTGCTCTTTCCGAGTGCCGTAGTTGAGTTGAAATAAATAAAATATTTTTTCACCTACGTGTATCTCTCGAGCACCAGGTATCATCTGTGATTTTTACTGGAAAAACAATATTTTATTTTGCATGATACTACTATATGATCAAAGATTCGAATACAAAAGTATCGATGAAGTGTATGAGAAAAGAAAAAACATAACAAAACAAAACAAAAAAAAATAAAAAAATAATATAAAGTTAAAAGAGAATGTAATGAGTTTTCAAATGTAAAAAAAAAAAAGAATACTACTTTAGAATAAAAATGAAAGAAAGAAAATGTGTATTTATCGTGTTCACTGATAAAGTTTGATATACGACGTAAAAATGTTTAGTGTCAGGAACGGCTATCCTTCTTTAAAACTCTAGTAAACAAATTTTTAAACACGCGTCATTTCGCAAATCCATCCTCTCGATTTCCCTTTTTCTTTTTTTTTTTTTCCATAAAGATAACCTTATAGCAACGCGTTGTGAC
Source organism: Polistes dominula (assembly GCF_049000335.1). Lineage (NCBI taxonomy): Eukaryota > Metazoa > Arthropoda > Insecta > Hymenoptera > Vespidae > Polistes > Polistes dominula. The sequence continues at coordinate 1,793,742 of NW_028300944.1, forward strand.
GAATCGCCGAAAATGTATTAGTCTTCGCAATATGCGCGGTGAAAAAGGAAGGAATAACTATAAATCTCCTTGACGTTTGGGATCCTCGACGAAATACATCTAGAATGGGTTGCTAGAGGTGTAGGTATGTCCTTTTCAAGGCTCGTTTATCTCGCTTTTATACGACACAAAAATCGCCTCTCTTATAACAATATCAAATACAATTGGTAAATATCAAAATATTTCTAATATTTTTGCATTTATTTATTGTAAATCCTTCATCTCTTTTTTTTTAATAATTTTAAATGAAACAAATCATATATTTCTTTTCCTTTAAATATTAATTATCATTAATTCACGTGAAATACCCATTTATCATGTTTTCTCTCTCACTCTCATCGAAATTTCTTTTCTCGTAAACAAATGCAACATACTATTACCAAATAACAATTCTTAAAAATTCTTTAGAAAATTACCGTAAAACCCTAAAACATTAAACAAAAAAACACTTTTTCTAGATTAAACTAATTAACCCTTTGCACTCGAGCGGCGCCGAATTAGCGCTCGGCAGATTTAAGTGGCAACTCGAGCGGCGCCGATACGGCGCCCGGTTGCTGATTTAAAGTCTTTTGTTACTCTATCTGCTTATTTACGATGTGTGATAAGATATTTCTATTAAGATTTACTTAAAGATAATACTAAAAAGGCCGAAAAGGGACTGTAAGGTTTGTTGTAATCGTAATACGCCTGGAGGTAGGTGAGAAGTAACATATTGTGATACGTGTTCTGATAAACCTTGGATGCATCTTGGGTATCGTTTTACGAAATATTATACAAAAACTAATTACAAAGTATAATATTTATTGTTTTTGATATAAAAATAAATAAAGATTGGTAAAATTTGATTATTTGTATATGTTTGTTTGTTTATAAATGACATTAAAGTATGTACATGTCAAATGTTTTCCTAATTTGGCCGAAATCGTTTCATGTTGCTGGTTAGTGCAAGCGAAAAAGGCCTTGAGTGCGTCAGGGTTGTGTCAGGGTTGCGTCATCTACATAATTCATAATTTAATTCGAAAACCTATCATTTTATTCAATTTCGAACAAAGTACACTTCACTTATATTCTTTTATAAAATAATCTTATCATCTTTTATAAAATAAACCGAAACACAATACGAAGTATAAAGATATCTAAAGTAAACATTAACAGTAATAGTAGTAGTAGTGTGAGGGTATTGGGGTTGGGGGAGAGGTTATCGACCTCGCGTACCCATCGAAATGATTTTTATTCAGTGCTCATGCATATGCAAGCCCGTAATAGGCATATCGGCTAACGCTAGGGGTCCTCGACCCGTGCAAAGCGGCATTATTCTAACAAGAAACCTTTTCATCCCTTCATCCCCTGCCAGGTGGTGGTGGTGGTGATGCTGGCAGTGGTGGTGGGGGAAAAAGTCGAGTGGTCCTTTGCATCGGTAACTCTATCTCCGTTCATTGTCTTCTCGAATCAACGACCGCTCTCGACAATGAGGAGGAAGTCAGCATTCAGCAGTTTGTCAACGGCGATATAGAAAGGGGAGGAGGGAAGGGGTAGGGGTTTATTGCAAATCAATATAGTCAGCAACTTTCTATGCCAATAGACAAAAGAAAGAACTTGGTCACTGGGCATGCTCGAAACGTTTCAAAAGTTGATTTTCAAGAGCATACTTAACCCCCTCCCCTCTCCCCTATCACCCCCACACCCCTTATCTTAACTCTTCTACCTATTTTTCTCTTCTTTTAACATTCTTCACTTTCTATATCTCTGTCCTTCTAAAAGTTTTTTTTTCTTTTCTTTAGCTACTCGATTACAACAAAGTACTTACTCACTTACTTACTTACTTACTTACTTACTTACTAACTTACTTTTTTCTTTCGTGAATTTCATAAAGATTCAAAAGGTTCTTCTGATGTTGAAACGAGTACCAAAAGACGAGGTCGTTCCTCCTCTTAGCTTATTCAAGTATCTTTGCTTCAAACTTGCAACTATTTCCTTCCTTCCTTCCTTCCCTCTTTAGTTCCTTTATTCTTTGCGTTAAGTGTACACTTCGATCTTTTTCACCTTTCATTTTTGTTCCCTTTTTTTCCTTTTCTCTTTCTATTTGTAAAGTTTAGTCTTGAAGAAAAGGTAAAAAGAAAAATATCTCTGGTGGAAAGAGGCCGATAAATTATCAAGTTTAACAGACCTACGGAATCCCTTCTTCTTTCCCTTTCTTTTTCCATTTTCCCCTCCTATTACCTCACCGACTTGACTTAACTATATTAATAGCACCGCTGGATCTATTAATCTTCTCAAACCCTGTCACAAAAAGTAGTCCCTACGACGTTACCGCGGAAATACGTGTCGGACGTTCGGTTTACCGCTTCTTGATTTTGTCTCTTCTCTTACATTACAAACGTTAGAAATGAGAATTGAACCCATTGTTTTGAAGGAACTCAGAGAATGACCCTTTTTAGAATGTTGAATTCAGAGACGAAGAGAATTAACCCTTTGAGTACTTGAATTATTAATTGAAGTGTTTTAGTAGGGACAGAATACGTTGTTGTTTATTACACAATTTTTTATGTTACAAGATTCAATATACATATATTTGCATTTATATTGATAAACGCATATATGCGTCCATAGTATTGTACATCATTTTTCACAGAATGTGTGATTCTGCATTAATGAATAATTTGATTTATCAAAAGTTACGTTCAGATTCATTCCTCGTATATATGAACATGTTTTTCAACATTTTTATGATAAAACTGTAATATATATCATATTTTATAATCATAATAAAACATAAAAAATATTTTCCATAAATTTCTTTTCTTAAACCTTAAACAATCATCAACAACGACACGTTCTTATTTATATTCTATATAACATATTATATATTTTATATAATCGTAATATACAACGTAGAACGTATTTTCCATAAATTTCTTATCCAAAGTTTTATGATTTACGCATTCTCCTAGTTCGTGACTCTCAACGAGAAACCACGAAGCGATGAAGTTTTCATCCAAAAGGTTAAAACTTAAACCAAAACTTACGATCAAGAATTTAAAATAACTATTTCTCTTTCTATCTGTCTATCTATTTATCTATCTAACTATCTTTTTCTATGTCATAAAAGTACTTTCGAGTGTCATTGAAATTTAAACCAGCTCACGATCGTTTGTTTGCGAGTAAGTAAACGGCACGCGCGTTTCCGTAATTCTCTGTTTGCCGGCTTTTGACGAACGAACGAGTCAATACTGTCCGAAGGATTCGTAAATGTATAGCAAATGCTAACATTTAACCAGTTAACTGTGATTGACGTATATATTCGTCATATAGAAGTGTATTGACGAATATACTCGTCATTCTTATAAAATAGTGACCATTGGCTATTTAAATCGTAATTTTGGATAAAAACAGAACGTATTCTCAAATTTCAAGATATTTCTAGTTCAATTTATTTTGTGATTGACGAGTATACACGTCATAGCTCGATTCTGGCAACACCAAATGGTGCGAGCTATCAAATAAGGGGACCACAGTTAAGTGGTTAAGTTAACATCTCTCTATCTCTCTCAATCTTATTAGGTTTCGAGTCACAAGTATAGCTGTTGAGGATAACAGGGCATCGAGAGTAATGTTCTTACGTGGAAAACGTGTTTATGATTAGAAATCGGTCCTTGGAGTCCAATTATACCACGAGTAAATAATGGATTCACTCTAACAGCAATGGAAATTTGATGTAGGTGCACCAGAGGTACTTGGAAATATCTCTATGTATGTATATATGTATGTATGTATGTATATAAACGTCGATAACAACATCGATGTTTCTATATATATATATGTATATATAGGTACAAGCATATAAAGGTTTAAGAAGATATCGTAGAAAATTTGAAGTCGTATAAAAGTAAATTGTACATTTCCATGTGCATTCGTTGAACTATTTCTTTTGAACTTTTTCTCTCTATCTTTGCATGCTAAAGGTAAACATGCAAAAACATTACTACTAACACAACGTTGAAATAGTAATGTTACATTCGCAGTTTCAAACAGAGTATCTTAGGACAACGAACAACTATGATATTTTCTTTCATGATTCTTCTTACTCTTATAACTCTAGCTTATTCTTTTTTTTCTTGTTCTATAATTTTTATCTTTATTTTCGTTTCACTTTATTCTCATTTTTCTTATCGTACAAATTTTAAAACAACGAGGAAAATTGCTAAACACACTTCTTCTATCTTTCTCTATCTTCACACAATTCTTCTCTTCATTCTTCTCTAATCGAAATACACTATCCTTTTTATCATAAATGACCTTGATAACGAACACTACCAATACTTTTTCGATAAACGTGAAAACGCACGATTGTAGATTATCGATGATGATCTATTGAAATTTTTCAAACGTGTTTATCGTTTGATTTTTTCTTCATTTTTTTTACGAAATCGTTTGAATACATGATAACACGTGAATTTGTTTTTTTTTTTTTGAGATTCTCTGTGAAGAAAAATGTAATCTGTGAGTCGTTTTTAGAGATTGGAACTCTATTTATTTAAATATACATCAAAACGTTCTCGAGTATAACGTTGCTACAAATTATCGTTTGGAAACTCTAACCTTACGATCGATTTCTAAATATCTATGGCTTAACGTACCTCTAGGTATATTCCTGTTTCCTTCTTCGAGATATTTGACTTTCTAAATCGCATGTTCCGACCCTTCGATCCTTCTACCACTACGATACATTTACGATATATCTGTGAAATTTAATGAGTTTTCGTGGATACAAAATGTAAAGGAGAATTTCCAAATAAAAAAAATGAAAAGATAATAATTATTTTTAATTATTTAATTTGTCTAATATTGTAACAATTACTTGTTATGATTTTAAATAAATCTATGTAACTTAGAATAAACAAATATTAATATTTTAATACAAATAAATAATTGGTTAGAAAATAAACATATTACATGTGCACCATATTGAGGTAAAAAATTAAGTTAAAATTAAAAATAATTTAGTAACAATCGATATATTGATAAAAGATCGATACTTCAAGTTACAAGAACAATACGAGTACCAAAAAAAAAAAATATAATCTGGGCAGAACACACGTGTTAGAAGTGAAACCTTCAAAAAACTAAGTTTCGAGAGAAAGAGACGACTGCAGAAAATAAGGAGTAGGATAATTGTTGGGTTTATTTGTTATAATATTATTATAATATTATTGTTACCACATTCAAAAATTATTATATGTTTTATTAAAAACATATATAAATAGATAACATATTACACAGTAAGCAAGTTCTCAATTCAAAGAAACGACACGAGTTAATTCTGGTAACTTAAAAATGCCTGGAAACAAAACACCTCAGTTAGTCTAGTAAACACCTCTATGGTGAGGTTTTTTCCGAAAAGTAGTGAGGTTTTTTCCGAAAATTATTAACAATACAATTATTTTAATCTATATATTTCATAATCATTAATAAGAATAATATTTACGAAATAAATAATTTAATATTAATTCTTGAATAAAGTTAGAAACATTTTTAAATAGAAAAGAAATGACACGTTTGGTAAAAAAAAAGACATACCACGCTCCTTCCTTGTTTATGTCGACTGTCGGTTCGTTTGGACCTTATACTTTTGTCGTATACCTACGTTGCTTATCTCTGTTTATTCTTTTACCCTTCTATCGCTTCTTCCTACAAACATTTCGAGTATCGAAAGAATATGTGTGTTTACGCTTTGTAGTATGCAGTCGCACACAAACACACACATATACAACCAGGAGCGATAACTACGAAGCATAGCATAAAGAGGAGACGGAGAATAGGAAAAACTGTATAGCTATATTCCGTCTCATTCCCTCGTAGTCTAAATCCTATGTTTATCTCTTTTTCTCTCATTATTTAGTATGGCAGCCGTTTCATAGCTTCGTTACATAGCTCCGTTTCCGTTTATTTTCTTTTCAGATCACTCCCATTCTAAAGAAGTTTTCACTTCAAAAATGTTCCTAAAAAACTAGAATTGTTCTTTCTATTATTTTCAATTGAGTTCTTTTTGATACGTGTCGTAAGATTTATTTACCTTATAGAAATATAATAGCAAATGATTCGAAAGGGAAAATCTTGTTAAATGTCTCTGCATTGAAATGACAAAAGGGGGGAGAAATAGTATACAATACTTGAGAGTAAAGCACGTGCCGTTGTTTGGCACACGAAGGAAAGCCGTGAGAGATTCAAGGAGGAAACAAGAAGATGGTGTTTTGCCAACTGTTGGAGAAGATCGTCCTTGATAAAACGACGAATCCTACCTATACTTACCTTACCCTTACCTACCTTCCAAACCCTACTACGACTGTTCTGGACAGATTCCTAACAAGTTCTGTTTTCTATCGAGCACGATTTCGCAATTGCCATAGTCCCCCAACGTGGACGTTTCTCACGGTGATGCTGGGGGTGGGTTGGTTTAATTTCCCTCTTTTATTTCATTTCTACGTGCTACGATGAGAAATGATTATGAACTTCTTCTTACGACCAATCGTGATTCTGACGTCTTCTTCTTCTCTCTCTCTCTCTCTCTCTCTCTCTTTCTATTCTTTTTATCAACCCCATCTTTTAAGATTAACCGACCTTCATTGTCTTGCGCTTGCTTCGTAGAAAACGACGGGGGTGTTGAAAGTAATACGAAATTACATTCGACCTACTTCTTTTTCTTCTTCTTCTTCTTTTTATTTTTTTTTTCCAATTTGTTGCTTCCGCTTCGTGTTTTTTCTTCTTCTTCTTCTTTTTCTTCTTCTTCTTCTTCTTCTTCTTCTGATTCTTCTATCTTCTGTGCTTTTTCTATTATTTTTCTATACTTTTTTTTTTTTTTTTAATTTTAACGACTTCTCCGACAAGTCTTCTTTTTTTCTTGCAAGGACGATTAAAATTAAAAAAAAAAAAAAGAACTGATTATTTTTTGAAGTTATTCCGAATGGACAGAAAAACTTTTACGCGTAAATTTGTTGAACGACGAGGAAATAGACATAGGAAGAAAAAAAAAGTAAAACAAAGTTTTGGGATTGGTGTTAAAATTGAAAATATGAAAATACGAACCTGAACTGTTCCATCGACAAAATTACTTTTTATTCGAAAAAAAAAATAAATAAATAAACAAACGAAAAAAATTTGTCGCGCGAGGAAAAATTTGAGATCGATGTTAAAATATAAAAATCGAATATCAATTCGAACTGTGATTAGAAATATTAGAAATCTGTAGTATCCATCGAAGAGATTACTTTTTATCGGTAAAAAAAAAAAAAAAAAAAAAAAAAAACAAATAAAACAAAAAAAGATTTGTCGCGCGAGGGAAAGTTTTTTACTTTTTTTTCTTTCTTCTTCTTTCTCCCGAGGGTATTCTACACCATCACCTTGATTCAGGTACACCACATCACCTTGCACTTTTTATTCCCCTAACCTTTCTACTTTTTACGAGGGTCCAACATTCCTCGAGGTCGATACCTAACAACGACAACTAAGTTTCTCGATGTGTCTCAGCACAAGTGTCTTTCGGGTCAACGTGCATGCTCCCTCGTTAAATTCTTGCTGATTCAACAGCACAACGATAAGAAGAAACAGAGAGAGTGAGAGAGAGAGAGAGAGAGAGAAAGAGAAAGAAAAAGTTGATAACACGTGCAAGAAATCAACGTTGACATAGACGTATCTAATTTTACGATTTGCTACAAGACATTGGTGTTAGGACATTTCGGAGCTGTATAAAAAATATTTTTAAAAAAACATCATTTTGATAATTATTCTTTTTATGAACACTATGACGTCCGGTGGCTCCCCATTGGTGCCATGTGAAAACATTTGGGTAAATGCCGGTGGCTCAACGTTGCTGTAATCTAAAAATTATCGAGTAAGTGCCGATGGCTCAACGTTGGTGCCATTCGAAAACTATCGGGTAAGTGGGATATTATATATATATATATATATATATATATATATATATATATAACAAAACGTTTTATTGAAAGTATTGTATACAGTATATGCATTCCGCGTTGGAAAAACGACATGTCTTTTGAGGCTATCCAAGAATCGACCCATTTTTTAGTTTCTTCGTAAAAATGAAAACGCTGGTCAGCTAAGCCATGTACCATCGAACGGAATAGGTGAAAATCGGAAGAGGCTATGTCAGGTGAATACGGCGGGTGAGGTAGAATTTCTCATCGAAGCGTTTCCAGGTAGGTTTTCACTTGTTTTGCAAGATGAGGCCGGGGTTTGTCATGCAACAAAATCACTTTGTCGTGTCTCTTCTTGTATAGCGGTCGTTTTTCTTTTAGGGCTCAACTCAAACGCATCAATTGAAGTTGATAGCGATCCCCCGTGATAATCTCATTCGGTTTGAGCAGCTCATAATAAATTGCACCCTGCTGATCCCACTAAATACAGAGAAGAAGCTTCGAACCATGGATATTTGGTTTTGCGGACGATGTTGATGCATGGCCAGGCTTACCCCATGATTTTCTACGCTTTGGATTATCATAGTGTACCCATTTTTCATCGCCAGTCACGATACAGCGCAAAAAACCTTTTCTTTTCTACCGTTGAAGTAGTAGTTCACACATGACAAAACGCCGTACGATGTCGCTTGGCTTCAATTCATATAGCACCCAATGTCCTTGCTTCTGAATCATTCCTTACATTTTTAAACGTTTTGAAACAGTTGACTCATCAACTTGTAATGTTTTTCCAAGTTCTTCTAGCGTCTGAGATCGGTCTTCATCGAGTAATTGCTCCAATTTCTCTTTGAAATTTTTCTGGTGCGCCAGAACGTTCATTATCCTCAAGTTTAAAGTCATTATTTTTAAAGAGTCAAAACCAGTCTCTGCATGTCATATCCGACAGAGCATTGTCACCATAAGTCTTAACAAGAATTCTATGTGCTTCAGCTGCCGATTTCTTTTAAATAAAGTAGTTCAATAAAATTCCCTGCAAATAAACTTTAGTTGGTACGAAAGTAGACATTTTCAAAACTAATAAAAAATTACTTTGTTTACACTAAAGTAAACTATCATACACTGAAATTACAGGTTAGATACAGTACTTCCTTCCAAGTGCGTTACCATTCGAAATTTCAAGCACGGAGTACTGCTATTGCTATCTTTGATAAAGCAGCAAGAATTTACTCAAAGTCCTAATATATTTTTAAATATAAGATATTGTAATATATACAAATATTTTTAAAATAATATTTCTAAATTTTGATATATTAATAATAAATTATCTAATACGATTATAATACATTCTTTTTAATCATCTTTTTTTCTTTTTTTCTCAATTTAATTTTTACAATTTGTCAACTAATATGTTTATTTAATTATTGGATCAGTCTATCGTTTATTTTGACACAACCTTGACATTATTTTATAGATTACTATAATTGTAGGTACTTAATAAAACTAATTACTTAATAAAAACTTTTATGTTCGTGTGGTAGATATAATACTTAGATTTTATTACGTATTTTCTATCTCGATAAATTTATTTAACATGCTCGTACAATATTATATGACTTCTTATAGCAATTTTATTCTAACGAATTACAAACATTAAATGATACAAGTAACAATGTTTCTTTTATCGATACTTAAAATTCACATATACATTTTAAAAGTCATCCATTCGAAATAAGATAAATCTGATATGTAAACAACGAGCTTCTATATATGCAATAGGAAAATATTATATTAAAAAAGCTTACGTTGGTACTCTGTATCTGGTAAAAAAGAAAAAAGAATATTCTGAGTAGAGTAATAACTCGTAGTAATAGTAATAGTGAGGGATAAAAGGGATAGATCTATTTATTATATGGATTCTTTAAAAATATTTCAACAATTCATCCAAGCAACCGCATTTACTTTTGACGTAACACTTGCTTTTATATATAAGGAGATATCATATAACGTCGGACACTCATATATATATATATATAATAATCAAAAAAAGGTGCAAGGGGTCATATGATCTAGCTCATCAGTGACGCTCAAGACAACATCAGGAGCGGTCAATCTCTTATAATAATATTTCGGCAGGAAAACACTGTATCGTCTAAGATTCAGGTAAGTGTTACAGCTACATTTCTGTGCTTAAGTCAATGTGGAACTTGTTATTTATAAAAAACTCCATTATAATTCGTTACATGTGAATATTTTTGTTGATTTTTTAAAAAGTATAATTATAGGGCATGAAGGCATGTAATGTATTTATTATCCTGTCCCATAGTACAAAACAGAAATAGTCCTTTACGCTGTACAGTCAGATCTACATTTAAAATAGAAAAAAAAAAGATAAATATTTAAATACACAGTGAGTCATAGAATTATTCTATATATCATTACTGACAAAGTTTATAAACAATAATTGATACCCAATGTTTTCTAATTCAAATTCATTTAAAAATCCTTATCATTTCAATACACAAAAAATTTATTTTAAAATTATTTATTCTTTAATGAATAAATCAAGATCAATTTTATTACTCTCAAAAGAAATTTTATTCTAAAAGAAATAAATTATTTTAGATAAATGATAAGAAAAAAATAAATAAGGCATATTATATCATTTGTATACAGTATGACAAATTTAAAATATATTCTCAGAAACGAATATTCGTAAATCAATATTATTTCTAGTGTCTAGTAACGGTTAATATAATATTGTATACTGAAGTAAGAAAATTATAAATGAACTTTGATAATGATCATAAAAGTTTGAAAATATGTTTCAAACAAACAAACAAAAAAACGAAAAAATAATAAAATATTTTCTTTATATTCCGCCCATTTCAAAAAGAAAGTAATATTTTTATTATATATATTACTATTAGATATAGAACTTTGCTTACGTCTTTTTACTTTTTATTTGTTTAATCTTTTTATACTGTTTATGAACGTTTGAGCTATAGATATGCTCATTCCACTTTCTTCTGCTAACTCGTCTAGAGTTAGATACGGGAATTCATCCTTAGTATTCACTATTTCTTCATATGCCGATTCTGTGCTTGGTGTTCTTGAAATACGTCTTTCTAAGTTAAAATCACATCTATTGAAGTGTTTATACTATACACAAAATGTACTTAAGGATATAATAACTTATGTATATGCATATATATACATTAGTGATATATCATTTTTCTACTCGTTAAATTTCGTTTTTTAAATTTTACTATTTTTTCAAAAGTAAAAAATATATAAAAATATAATATATATAATATATTATATATTTATATTATTTATATTATTTATATATATTATATTCAATTTAATATATATAAAAATATTAAATAAAAAATATAAAAAGTATATATTATATTGTATTAATATTTAATATATACAAATATATTACCAAGCGGTATAGAACTTTGCTCCTGTACTTTTTCATTTAAATCGTTTTGTATTTTCTGACTGTTTACGCCCTTTGAAGTTGTAGGCTGACTCATTCCGAATTGTTTTGTTAATTCATCTTGACTCATACGAGGGTTCTCAGGAATCAAACGCGCCAACTTTTCATCTTCCAATTTTGTACTTGGTGTTCTTGAAATACGTCTTTCTAAGTTGAAATCACATCTCTTGAAGCGTTTATTCCATACACAACATGTACTTAAGGATATAATATTCTGTATATATCAATAATATATATTTCTTTCAATCTTTAAATTTAATTTCTTGAATTTAACAATTTTTTCAAAAAAGAAAAAAAAGAAGAAAAAAGAAAATATATATATACATTACATTATAGTAATATTTAATATATTATATTACTTTTAGGTATAGAACTTGGCTCCAGCACATTTTCTTTTAATTTATTTTGTATTTCCTTAGTGTTTACGCCTTTTGAAGCTGTAGGTAGGCTTATTTCCAATTGCTTTGCTAACTCATCTTGACTCATACAAGGGTTTTCATGAATCAAATGCACCAATTTTTCATCTTCCAATTCTTCATGTTTTCTTTTTAAAGTAGTTCTTTCTGAGTAAATATAACCTGACTTGTAGCGTTTATACCATCCACAACATATACTTAAGGATATAATATCTATTCTATATATATATATATATTATAGTATAGGTAAATTTATTATATATATCTATATATATTACCAAGAGGTAAAGAACTTTGTTCCTGTTTTTTTTCTTCTAATTTGTTTTGATATTCCTGTCTTTTTAGGTATCTGGAAACTGTCCTTATACTTTTTCCAACTTTTGTTGCCATCTCTGCTTGAGTCATACTCGGGTTTTCCAGTCTCAAACGCACTAATTCTTCAATTAGCGGTTCTCTAATAAATTTCCTTCTTGGTGTAGTAAGTTCTAAGATGAAATCACTTTTCTTGAAGCGTTTATACCACACACAACATGTACTTAAGAATATAATAACCTTCGTATATATAAAAATGATATATAATTAATATTTATATATATATATTACCAAGAGGTGCAGAACTTTGTTGCTGCTTTTTTTCTTTAAATTTGTTTTTAAATTCCTGACTGTTTACGTGTTTATGAACTGCAGTTTTGCTTGTTCCTACTATTGCTGCCATCTTTCTTAGAGAAATATCTGGGTCTTCAAGCTTCAAACGCACTAATTCTTCAAGATGTTGTTCTATATTTAGTTTTGTATTAGTATATATTTCAAAATTAAAATCACCTTTCTCGAAGTGTTTATACCATCTATAACATGTCTTTTTACTTATAATACCCTGGCCATAAGCGTCTATGAGCATTCGGTGAGCCTCAGTGATGGATTCGTTACTATTAAAATAATAAAGTATTACCTCCCGAAAATGACGTTTAGTCGGTATATAATTTGACATTTCTAAATACAAATAACTTTATGATAATAACACAAGTCAACTACTAATACTACCAAGTTATGCTCACAAAATATTGAAGAGTATTCCAAGCTGTCTTATATATATGTATTCGACGTCTACTTGTCGCTAATGCCATCTACAGAAAAGCTATATGTCGTCCGTTTATTTTGAAAGTGGTTTAAGTCTAGTTTCTCATGTTTCGAGAAAATTAAAGATTTACATATCGAAGACTACTCATTTTTTTGTACTGACCAAATTTATATTGTACAGAACATATGCTGTTTATATGAAATTGAATATTAACTAGTAATCTATAAGAAATTTACATTAAAATAAACATAAATTACGTTATATATATATTTTTTTTTAAATGGACTCACACAACTTTCTAAAGAAACAGTCCATATATGTCCATACATAATATATGTTACTAATATATATAATATAGAGGGGGAGTTCACTTAACGGCGGACGGTACCTAGCGTTAGCCACTCCTCTAACTTAAAAAATAATAATCAAAAACAGATGAAACATGTTGTACAGGATTATGCGATCCAGTTTATCAATGACGCTTAAGGCAACATCAGAAGCGGTCAATTTCTATTTTCAGCAGGAAAACTCTGCATCGTCCAAAATTCAGGTAAGTCTTGCTACACTTCTGTATTTAAGTCCTTATGGTATTTGTTCATTTATAAAAGGTACCATTATTATTTGTTGTAAGTGAATTTTGTGGTAATTTTCAAAACAGATTAAATATTAATTACGTAATGTTTTTATTATCTTGTTACCTAGTCTCGATCGGAATCAGTCCTTCTACGCTTAACAGTCAAATCTAAATTCAAAATAGCAAAAGAAACAAAAAATAAGATAAATATTTATATACACAGTGAGTAACAGAAATTTTCTGTATATAATTACTGACAAAGCTTATAAACAATAATTGATAAACAGTATTTTCAAATTCATATACACAGTACATCTATTTTTAAATTATTTATTCGTTTAATGAATAAATTAATATCAATTTTATTACTTTCTAAAGAATATTTTAATCTAAAAAAAATATTATTTATAAAGAAATTAGGTATATTAAATCATTTATATCCAGTACTTCAAAAATAAAATGAATTCTTTGAAACGAATATTCGTAAATCAGTATTACTTTTGAAACTCAATAACGGTTTATATAATATTGTATACTGAAGAATAAATCATAAATAAACTTTGACAATGATCATAACAGTTTCAAAATATGTTTAAAACAAACAGACAAACAAAAAAATAAAACTTTTATTTAAAATCCTCTTATTTTAAACTGACTGATGTTTCAAAGTTTTCAAAAAGAAAAGAAAATTTTTATTCTATATATAAATTAATTAATATAATAAAATTAATTATATATGTATGTAAATTAAATATCATTTTTCTAATCGTTCAATTTCATTTCTTGAATTTTACAATTTTTTCAGAATAATTAATAGAAGTGAAAAAAAAGAACATATCTCTTATCTCTATAAAATTCCCCAGTCACAGTGTTTGTTATTCTTATTCTCCGAAACGACTTGACCGATTTATATGAAATTTTTTGTCTATATACGGTAGGTATGAGAATAGTTTTTTGTATATTTCTTATACCCGTGAGTGATAATGGTAACCCATCAAAATAATTTTTCCTTTAAAAGGATATTAAAAAAAAGATAAAAAAAAGACAAATGATATGCGCCTATATTCAGACAATGTAAAATTATATGATGTGAGGTAAGTGGTGATCTTATGTTACCGCTCATGCGCAGTTGGTTCGATATTAAGAAAAAAGAGAAAAAAAAGACAAATGTTATGTGCGTAGATTCAGATCTATCTATATATTTATTAGCCACAGCAACACGTGGCCGGGGCACCCTTAGTATATATATTATATTATAGGCAAATCTAATATATGTATCAATATATATATATTACCAAGAGGTAAAGAACTTTGTTCCTGTTTTTTTTCTTCCAATTTGTTTTGATATTCCTGACTAATTAGGTATCTGGAAACTGTTTTTGGACTTTTTCCAACTTTTGTTCCCATCTCTGCTTGAGTAATACCCGGGTCTTCAAGTCTCAAACGCACTAATTCTTCAACTGTCCGTTTTCTACGTACTTGGCTTGGTGTAGTAAATTCTAAGATGAAATCACCTTTCTTAAAGCGTTTATACCACACACAACATGTACTTAAGGATATAATAACATTTGTGTATATAAAAATGATATATAATTAATATATATATATATATATATTACCAAGAGGTATAGAACTTTGTTCCTGTTTTTTTTCTTCCAATTTTTTTGATATTCCTGACTTCTTATTAATGTGGAAACTGTATTTAGACTTATTCCAAGTATTTCTGCCATCTCTGCTTGAGTAATACCCGGGTCTTCAAGTCTCAAACGTACTAATTCTTCAATTCGCTGTTCTTTCTTTAGTCGTCTTTTATTATATGGGCTTATGTTGAAATCACCTTTCTCAAAGCTTTTATACCAATTGTAACATGTTGTTTGTGATATAATACCCTGGCCATAAGCGTCTATGAGCATTCGGTAAGCCTCAGAGGCGTATTCTCTACTATTAAAATAATACAGTACCACCTCCCGCAAATGACGGTTAGTCGGTATATAATTTGACATTTCTAAATACAAATAATTATATGATATAAACACTAGTCAACTACTAAACTATCAAGTTATGCTCACAAAATATTGAAGAGTATTCCAAGCTGTCTTATATATATGTATTCGACGTATACTTGTCGCAATGCCATCTACAGAAAAGCTATATGTCGACCGTTTATTTCCAAAGTGATTTAAGTCTAGTTTCCCTTGTTTCGAGAAAATTAAAATTCTACATATTAAAGACTACTCCTTTTTTTTTTACCGATCAAATTTATATTGTACAAAACATATGCTCTTTATATGTAATTAAATATTAACTAGTAATCTATAAAAAGTTTACATTAAAATAAACATAAATTACGTCATATATGAATATATTTTTTTTTTTAAATGGACTTACACAACTTTCTAAAGAAACAGTTCATATATGTCCCCACATAATATATATTACTGCTATATTTAATATATAGGGGGAGTTCACGTAACGGCGGACTAGGGATCCTATAGGAGGGATGCGTTATGTACATTGCTGGGGGACCGGAACACGATTTTGCGCCCGAATGATTCAAACATTGAAATAATTATGAAATAATGAATTGCATCAAATACAGAAAAAAATGAACTATATTTATTGATAATTAAAAATTTATATTAAAATAGAATAGGTTACACGAAAAAATTATTATAAATTCAAGCGGTCCCCCAAAATTTTCAGCCAATGGCACATGAGCTGAATATGAATGGCGCATCCCTCCTACAGGATCCCTACGGCGGACGGCACCTAGCGCCAGCCACTCATATATCACAAAAAATAATAATCAAAATCAGATGAAACGTGTGGTACAGGATCATACGATCCAGTTTATCAATGACGCTCAAGGCAACATCAGAACCAGTCGATTTCGTTTTCAGTAGGAAAACACTACATTGCGTAAGATTTAGGTATTTTTTACAGCTACCTTTCTGTGTTTAAGTCTTTATGATATTTGTTCATTTGTAAAGGACTCTTTTATTATTCATTGTATATAAATTTTTTTGTTGATCTTCAAAATGGATTAGGTATAGATCACGTAATGTTGGTATTATCTTGTCTCCTAGCACAGATGAAAAATAGTCTTTTAACGCCGTACAGTGAAAACTACATTGAAAATAGCAAAAGAAAATTATGAGCAACAAATCAAAGACGTGAAGGCCAAAGATGATTTACAATTTTTTATCAATAATAATTGATATAATATAGAATGACAATTAATAAATAATTTCGTTATCATTATAATTAGTATGAATAAGATTGATGGAATATAATAGACGAGTGTATAGAACTAGCTTGGTGCCACGTAGCAACGTTGCTTGCAAGTTTCCTTCGAGGTTCAGCGCGTACACGGCGGTTGGTACTTAGGTGTATTCTGCAGTGCTTGCTATAACCTCGTAATATTCCCTCTACATTATTGCCATCCTCTCTCTCTCTCTCTCTCTCTCTCTCTCTATCTCACTTTCTTGCTCGATATCTTATGAATTACATGCTACCGCGTTACTGCCAATACGAGACTTGATTGCGAAATGCCTCGAAAAGGTAGGTCACCTGGTTTAACATAAATCCTATGAAAGTAGAGAGAATCCTTCTTGATACTTTCGAACAACTCTTTACCCACCCCCATTCACTCCCATTTTCACCCTTCTGCCATACCGTATGTTGTGCGTAAAAGCTTAGAATATATAAATATATGGTCTTTTTATTTTGTCTGAGTAAGAAGGATTTTCTGTTTTGAATGTAAATCATTTTGCATGAAATTCTTTATTTCCATTGAATGAGAGAAAAATCGTATTACTGGAATATCTCTCTCTCTCTCTCTCTCTCTGTCTCTTTGTCAAGATTGAATTGTATCTGACTTGATAATCTCTCTTCTCAGATTTGTCTTTACGAAAACGATGTAATTTAATGATACACGAGGGACACCTGTGAACGGATCTAAAGAATAAGTAAGGAAAGACAAAAGTACGAGAAGTAAAAGCTGCTTAGAAACTTTTAATCGTTGTCGATTAATATCGTCGACGTTTTCGTAAATCTTCCTTCCTTTTCGTATTTAATGATAAATCTTTCTCTCAAGTTTACTGGAATATGTATAGAAAAAAAAAAAAAAAAAATAGAAGAAAAAAAAAACATGTACTCACAATTATGAAATTAATTTTGTTTCAAAGATATTTGAAAGATTACATTTGAACATTAAATGAATTTCATATAATGTTAAAATATAAAGCGTTAGTTCATTTTTGACAATATTTTCGAAAATTACATTGAATTCATTTACTTTAAAATAATTTCATGTAAAATAACACATAAACTTATTTTATTTTTTCAATTTTGACTTAATTATAACACTTTCATAATTATGGTTACAAATAAGTATCATCATCTATTATAAGTTACATATTTACGTACTTCTCGAAATATTTGTTACACCGTATAGAAAAAAGCATGGATAAAATGACAGAAAAGTAACATCGACATCGCGAACGAAAATTCGCGTAAATCCGATCGAGAAGAAAAGAACGACGAAGGGTGGTTGGGGGTGGGCTGGGGTTAGAGGGGGGTGGGCTGGGGCAAGGGTACAGATGGTAGTAGTCTCGAAGTAAAAGGATATTTCTACGATAGGAAAAAGTTTACGTGCTTCGGCCTCTGTAATGCGAACGAAACTGTTACGAAGAATAAAAAGAAAGAAAAGAAGATGAAATAAAGAAAAAGAAAAAAAAAGAAAAATACGAAGAAAGAAAAACAAGAAAATAAGTGGAATCGAATAAGGGTTGTGAAAAGGGACGATGGGATGTAATAAAAAAAAAGAATATATTGAAAGGTGGTAAAGGGTACGAGAGGGTGGATGGGAGTTGAAAAAAAAAGTTGAAAAAAAAAGAAACTCGTCGTTTCGTGCAAATCAACGTGCACGTTTTCTTTGTACGTTTTCTCCACCCCCCCCTCCCCCTTCCCTCGCTCTCTCTCTCTCTCTCTCGTTCTCAAAGCTTTGGGTTCTGTTCTCCTTTGCGTTTCCGAACGCGCGAATCAGATTCCGAGCGACGATAGTTTGCATAACGAAGCGTGGACCGAACGCAGAATACACGAACGATAAGCGAGTGAAAGTTATGTATCTATATATGTGTGTATGTGTGTGTTTGTGTGTATGTAGGTAGGAATATACGTTAACCATCTATGTACATATTTATATATATATGTGTGTATGTACACATAAGCAAAAAATACGAACGATAAGCGAGTAAAAGTTATGTATCTAATACATGTATGTGTTGGTAGGTACGAATATACGTTAACCATGTGTATATGTGTGTTTATGTATATACGTTTACATGTGAATTTGTAGGTATTGAAAGTGGAAGAAACGAAGTAGAGTTTGTAACGATGGAATACGAAAAATTCGATTTCGAGGGTAACATCGGCTTCGTGATAAAGAATCGAACAGTCTATCCATACACATACATACACATGCATACAGTAGAATGTACAATAACACGTTAGGGAAACAACATTTCTAATGGTTTACATTATTCGTACAATTTTATTGAGATTAAATTTTTTCTTACGAATTTATGAAAGAAATTAAGGCAAAAATATATGACAGGTGGGGTTGCGTCAGGGTTACGTCAGGGTTACGTCAGGTGGAAGGATTTTTTATATTTTTTGTTTAAATTTAATTGAAAACAAAGATATCAAACGAAATGGTATTAGAAGAAAAATATACGTTAGCAGTATTTCGTTTGTATTTTTTGAATCGATTCGATTTCATTTATCCGTCTCTTTCTGTTTTACTCTGCCACGAATGAAAAGAATAAAAAATAAAATATATATATATATAGGAAAAGTAAATGTTGACGAAATAAAAGGATTATTTTCTTTCTTTCTTTCTCTCTCTTTCTCTCTCTCTCTCTTTATTTTTCTCTTTAGTTTATATAAACCATATTCGAAAGCACAACGTTTATGAAAAATCAGAAACAACGGTGTTTTTTTGGAAAGTGAATTTGGCAAAGTAAGTTTTACTTTAGGGGATGCACGGATTTTTCATCCTCTTAGCTTTTCCCTTCGTTGGGAAATCAGAAAGGAAGTTTTTCGTTAATGCGATGAGTGAGGGGGATAAAGAAGAACGAATAAACTCGTGAAAAAAAAAACATTCAAACGAGAACAGGGTGATGGTGAAGGGAAAAATATTTTACAGAAGAGGGGAAAAACCTTAAAAATTGATTTCCGATCCTTCCATTTGAATAATAATGATAATGATGATGATGATGATGATGATGATGATGATGATGATGATGATGATGATGATGATATAAAGTTATTTATTCCAAGAAGAAAATTTCAAATCTTTTCGTAGATTTGTGTTGAATAAGAAATTTTCTGACGTTGATATAAACGGAATTGCTAAAGAGGGAAATAATACGGAACGCGTAAATGTACTATTTATGTTTGAACTATTATGTATTCTCTTTTCTATGAGGGATTCTATGGTAGATTTAATCTTTCTCTATCTTTCTCTAATTCGAAGGAAGCCGTAAAGCTTGATACGCAAGTATGATCGTTAATTCGTTTATCCGACAATACCATAGAAATACAACGTTTATCTGTTAACATGAATATTACGTAAGCATCGTATTATTATACACATAAATAGATATAATACAAAATATCTTCATCTAGATAAAGTTTTTAAAACATAAATTCAAATTGTCTTATTCGTTATTTCAAATTAATTTAACGTTAATTAATTAAATATTATTAACACGTTGAGCGCCACGTCAGCCATCGGTGACTGACACTACACTTTTCGTTTAGGCCGCGTCAGTCATAAGTGACTGACACTTAACTATTTTTTCAATACAAAGTAAGGCCTGTGGCCTGACGAGAATTTCCTTAAGAATTTGCGTGACGCTCAACGTGTTAAAACAATTTGTAGAATTCCCCTTATCTTAGAAATGTTTACAAAACGTTAACTTAATTTTAATTTTACAAAATATTCCTATCTCTTTCTCATCCTTATATTTTTTATCTATTATCAAGATATTATATCAAATCCTTTTCTATCGAAAATTTCTCTTCTTCTTATTATTATTATTCTTATTTTACTTTGTCTTTTTCGTTCTATTACGGATTTGTTCTCTTCCAGGATGCATCGTTTCGTACGATGGCTCGAGCTTCGAAATATCATCTGCCACTCGGGGGAACCTTTCGAATTAGCGAAGTAGTATTTCCATGGGATGCTACTAGCATTAAGGATATATTCAGTCGACTGCGTACCACGATAAGCGGATATCGAAACTCTCGAAATTTAAGCCATAATAGTGTACCGTACGGTTTCACCACTTAATTGAAGATTTAACTTAAACGATTTCTTTCTGGCTATATATATAATAAATAGTATTACTAAACAATTAGTCAAATTAACCATTTAATTGTGCTTGACGAGTATACTCGTCATTTAAATGTATTGACGAGTATACTCGTCATCGAAAAATATTGACGAGTATATTCGTCATTAAGAAGTATTAATAAGTATACTCATCATGGAGAAATGAAACGATTTTGTCTATTGACGAGTATACTCGTCATGTGTATAAAACACTGACCATTGGCCATTTAAATTGTAATTTTTGAGAAAAATAAAACAAATTCTTAAATTTGAAGATGTTTCAAGTCAAACATGCTCTATATTGACGAGTATACACGTCATGACTCGATTCTGGCGACACAAAACAGTTAAAAGTTGAAATTATGGACAAAACAACATAAAATGTTAAATTTTATATTTTATTTATGTTATTTTATACATAATAAACTTTTGGTTTACCCTAATGGATAAATAATAGTGAAATATTTTATTATGAGATCTACTATTAACGATATAAAGTTTCACAGGTATTTGGGGTTGTTTTATTCAAAAAGAAGAAGAAAAAGAAAAAAGAAAAAAACTACATTTTGTGGTATTCTAAAGCAAACCGCAAGTTGCTTTTTGAAAAGGTTCCAAACGATGTTCGAGTGTATTACCACTCGAAGAAAATCCCCGTATCGAATCGTCGGATCTATATATATATATATATATATATACTACTCATGAAACTTTCATCGGCACGTTTAACTGACCTTCGAAAGGTGGCTAACACACCTCACTCTCTTTCCTTGTTGTACCAAGTTGATACCGTTTACTATCCTTCTCTTTCACCTTGTTTTTATCCTTCTGTTTGTATCTTTCTATATATTAGAAATATTTGAACAGTAAACTCATTGAAAAATCATTCTAAAATCATAATCGAACTACAATATAATAAAATCATTGATAAAATAAATAGATTTATTTTTTAGAGTATATTAAATTTGATAAAAATTAATTGGACAATTAATTTAAATAATTTGAAAAATTTGTAAAAAATATTCTGACCATACCTTGTTAAAAAAAAAATATGAAACAAACAAGAAAATATAGTTTTGTGTTGAACGATGTAGCGGTTAAATGATAAAATGGAAAATAAATAATTGATAGTAATTGCTTTTGATTTAAAACTGATGAAAATCAATAGTTTTAAAAAAAAAAAAAACATATTTCCTACTGTCTGTTCCATTTTATTTTATTTCTTTTTTTTTTCATTTCTCTACGTTCATTAAATTTATTAAACGGTAAATTTTCACGTTAACATTTCACCCTTGAACTAGAAATTGAAAAAAAAATTAGAGTTTTACGTGACCGTTGATTAAACGATAAAACAGAACAGACATGTGTTACTAATTTTACGTGACGTTCATATAAAAAAAAAAAAAAAAAAATGGATGACTCACCGTTATCAACTATTGTCTAATTTTTTTATCAGAACATTCTTTTATTTTTTTTTTGGTATCGATTAGAAGGATTAGAACGTCAATTGAACTTCGTTATCGTTTCGTAAAAAGAGTAGCTTTGTATTTTTCAAACGATTTCATACTCCAAAAAAAGTATGAAACTAAAAAATAAAAGAGAGAGTGAGAGAGAGAGAGAGAGAGAGAGAGAGAGAGAGAATAAAGAGCATAACATTTAATTATTCTATTTGATCAGTAAAACAAGTTAGTTCTCAGTTTGTTTAATTCGTATTGTTTAAAATATTTATATTTTTAATAACATCATTTGAAACGTAGTAACCAATACCATTGTTCACATCAATGTAAATTCTATGGGAATAAAATGACATGAATTACGATAACAGTAATATAGTGATGCATGTATGACACTTTTACGTGTCATGTCAGGCGTAAATCTCAACCTTCTACCCCCACTCCCTCCCAACCCTTTTTATTCTCCTCTTTCACCTGATTTTTATCGTCACGTTGTCATCGATGATTCGAAATTCGTTGTTTTACGATCCGACGTATCGAATAATCGTGAAAATTAAGTCTCATTTCGTGAATTATTAATTATTACGAGATATTGAACATATTTATAGAAAGATTTGAAATGTTTATCTGGAAATATTAAACAATTATGATTATCAAGTTCCCATCGAATTTTGACGGATTTCAAATTGAACGGATTTTTTGTTGACAATTTGTTATAACATTTGATTGACACGCATGACTAAATAGAATTGCATTTTAATATAACCTGTCGTTGCAACGTGATTTTCTTCTTCAATAAAAATATATATATGTATACATGTTCAATGTAAAATTCAACTGTCAGATGTTCGTTCATGGTCAAATAAATATAAATCAAATTTAAAAAATGTTCATTTTAACATTCGATTTGTATCAAGATACGCTTCAAATATTATTTCTACATTTTTTAGTTAATCTAACGAAATTTCGACTAACAAATAATCTTTTGACAAATTCTTTAAAAAAATGGTTTTATTTTTAAACTATTACGAAAAAGATATGTAAAATAAAAAGTTTAAAACTTTAAACTCGTGGAATAACATTTAAATAAAACACACTGAAATGTCAAAGAATAAAAAATCTTTTAAACTAAAACCCCCTGTGATCTTTGAAACAAAACAAAACAAAAAAAGACAACGAATCAACAGAATGTTGGTAAAAGTGCGCTTAGTTGTAAGTGCATTTTATGATAAAACGTAGGACGACTTGCACTAACATAGAAAGTGCACTATGTTACTTAGACCGTGTTATCTTTCACCCCCTTTTCTCCCCCCCCCCCCTCATTCTCATCCTCACTCTCTCTCTCTCTCTCTCTCTCTCTTTCTCTTCTTATCTCTTTATATATCCGTATATTTGACTTCATCTGCGTGAAAGAAGGATGAAAGACTATAAGTGTGTCTCGAATAAGTACTTACCTTCCACTTTACGGTCCCAGAGTTAACTATCCTGTTTCTCTCTTCTCTCTCTCTCTCTCTCTCTTTCTCTTTTCTCTCTGAAAATAGCAAATCAATACGTCTAGCCCGTACCAGTCGTTCCCAGACAGCGTCTTTTGTCTACGTCCGTCCTTATTGTTAGAATCCGTGCACAACGACCCATTGTCGCTAGCATCCTTTCTTAAGATAGACTCTTGTTACTTCCTTTCGATCGAAAATGTTAACCTTTATAGATGTATACATTCACAGTGGGTGTAGAAAATATTCGTACACGGATCAATTTGAAAAGATTTAGTGAAAGTTTTAGACCACCCAGTATTTTAGAATAATTTTTTGTAAGGATACAATCCATGGTATTAATTAAAAATCATATTCAAGATATTTATTGTATATAAAAGTGATTAATTACAACGTGAATTTTTAATACATATTAAATGGTGTAGTGACTTTTAGGACACCCTGTATTTTAAAATAATTTTTTAAGGATATAATCTACGGTGTTACTTAAAAATTATTTTTAAGATATTTATTGTATATAAAAGTAATGAATTACAATATGAATTTTTAATATATATTAAATGGTGTAGTGACTTTTAGGCCACCCTGTATTTTAGAATAATTTTTTTTAAGGATATAATCTACGGTATTAATTAAAAATTATTTTTAAGATATTTAATGTTTATAAAAGTGTTGAATTACAATGTGAATTTTTAATACATATTAAATGGTGTAGTGACTTTTAGGACACCCTGTATTTTAGAATAATTTTTTAAGGATATAATCTACGGTGTTACTTAAAAATTATTTTTAAGATATGTATTGTATATAAAAGTAATGAATTACAGAGTGAATTGTGAGTACATAATATACCATTAAATGGTGGTAGTGACTTTTAGGCCACCCTGTATTTTAAAATAATTTTTTAAGGATACAATCTACGGTATTAATTAAAAATTATTTTTAAGAATTTAATGTTTATAAAAGTTTTGAATTACAATGTGAATTTTTAATAAATATTAAATGATGTAGTGACTTTTAGGCCACCCTGTATTTGAAAATATTTTTTATTTTATTTATTAGAAAGTTAAAAAAATTATAGTAAAATAAATAATGGCAAATAACTAAATAAGAATTAATTTAAAAATTCGCACGTGTCGTTCAATGTGTAAACTAAAAATTGATAGTAAAAGTTAAAAGTTTATAACGGTGAAAGAAAGAAATATGGACGTTAAGTTTATTTTGAAAAAAAAAAGTGATCATCTACTTTGATCCTATCGCAAGATATTCGTGCCAATAACGATCTCGTTCACCTTTTATACCATTCTTTTGGACTAACACGACACGAAATCGTCGTTTGCGAGTTTCACTCGATTACAGTAAAAGATATCGTTACGATGTTTTATCTAGAAAATTTTTACGATCAACACAAACGGGTACTTCAAAGTCGTAAGAAGAGATCATTGTACTACACGATCGATTTCACCAATTTATTTTTTCTATGTATAGTCTGTGTGTTAGAAAAAGGTGATATTTTTATCGATGGGTTTATATCTTATCCCTTAACCAGTTAACTGTGATTGACGTGTATACTCGTTATAGAGAAATGATACAATTTTTTGTATTAACGAGTATATACTCGTCATAGAGAAGTATTGACGTGTATACTCGTCATGGAAAAGTGTATTGACGAGTATACTCATCATGGAGAAATATATTGACGAGTATACTCGTCATGCTTATAAAGTTGTGACTATTGGCTATTTAAATTGTAATTTTTGAGTAAGAAAAAACATATTCTCAAATTTCAATATGTTTTAAGCGCAACTTACTTTGTGATTGACGAGTATACACGTCATGTCTCGATTCTAGCGACACCAAACGGTGCACGCTCTCAAACGAGGGCGCCACAGTCAACTGGTTAAAAATGTCTGAAAAATATATAATTAAAATACATAAATATTTTTCTCATACAATATTGGGATTTCTGGCAGAGGCGTGGCGTAGCTATTCGACCTATCTACTTTAATTTTGAATTTAACCACCAGATAGCGTATTCAAGAGCTAGAGATTCCAATATTGTATATTTTGAGTTATTTTGAATATCTCATTGAATGTCTCATTTGGTGAGTCTCACCCTATATATATTTAAAATGCATATGTATAAAAAAGTAGGAAATACTTTTAGGAGTAGATAATCTGCATTTGACAGAGGACAATCATCCGAAGCAGCAGCAGCAGCAGCAGCATCTTCCTCAAAAATTCTCCGATATCGGTGCTATCCATCTACATCACGTTTCTATGCTTTGTCCTAGTTTTTTCCTCGGTTAATGTCCTGATGAGGGTTGAATAGTTCACCCTCCTCGACATCCTCCTTCTAACGTTTATCAAAGTATTTTTCTTCGCGACAATCGGAGAAAAAAAGTATGACTTAATTTTATCGATTTGTATCTTTTATCTTTCTCTCGCTTTATCTTATTATTCGTGAGATGATCAAAAGAGTTCTACATAAACGATATCGAATTTATTCTCTTTTGTATTAACTTGACAAAGTTGATATTAAAAATATCGGAGGTTAGATACTGTAAAAGTAAAACAAAAATCATTTTAAAATTGTTTTGTTGAATTTATTTATTTATTTTAAAAAATTAATATATATTATTTGTGCAATTAGAACGTAGATGAATATTTTTAATGGCTGTATGAGGTTATGTTGATAAAAATTGATTTTAATATTATTAAGTGGACCGGAAAGTAATGTCCCTTTTCTAGCCTTAAATTCAAGAGAATATATTTTGAACCAATTTTTATTTTTAATCAATAAAGTAATCAACCCTTGTTATCAACAAAACCTTTTTCACTTAGTAATGCAAATTTTTAATAACGGATCGATAAAAATTAATTAGTTTTTAATTTAATTTAAATTAAATTGATAATATAAAAATTGATATGCGTATTTTACATTACTTTTTGGTACCTTTAATATTTTTTTTATTTTATTTAGCCATTTAGAAAATTAATAGGTTATTTTTATCATCGTTCAATTCACAATTAGAACGTAGTTAGAAAAGTTTTAACGATTATATTAGATTATGTTGATAAAAAAATGAAATTAATATTCGTGTCATTCGAAATTAAAACGTAGTTAGATATGTTTCATAAATGTATGAGGTTATGTTAATAAAAAATGAATTTAATATACTTGTAATTTGAATTTAGAACGTAGTTAGATATGTTTAATGATTGTATAAGGTTATGTTGAAAAAAAATAATTTCAATATTATTTCGTTTACTTTATTCATCCATTTAGAAAGTTAATAGATAATTTTTATCATTAAAATTGAAATTAATATTCGTATAATTTGAAATTAGAACGTAGTTAGATATGTTTAACGATTGTATGAAGTTATGTTGATAAAAAAATGAAATAAATATTCTTGTAATTTGAATTTAGAACGTAGTTACATGTGTTTAATGATTGTATGAGGTTATGTTGATAAAAAATAATTTCAATATTATTTCGTTTACTTTATTTATCTATTTAGAAAGTTAATAGATCATTTTTATCATTCAGATTGAATTTAATATGCATGTGATTCGAATTTAGAACGTAGTTACATATGTTTAATGATTGTATGAGGTTATGTTGATAAAAAATGAAATTAATATTATTTTGTTTACTTTATTTATCTATTTAGAAAGTTAATAGATCATTCTTATCATTCTGATTGAAATAATTACTCGTGTAACTGGCAATTAGAACGTAGTTAGATATGTTTAATGATTGTATGAGGTTATGTTGATAAAAAATAATTTCAAATCTATTTTTTTTGACTTTATAAATCTATTTAGAAAGTTAATAGATCATTCTTATCATTCTGATTGAAATTAATATTCGTGTAACTGGCAATTAGAACGTAGTTAGATATGTCTAACAATTCTATAGTATTATTATGATAATCCAAGCGTTTCTCGAATTATGCTAATTTACTAAACCATTCGAATTCCCTAGCGAGATCATCGACAGCTCTCACTAACTTCCATGTCACTCATAACACAATGGGTTTCTCTGTGAAAACCAACCAAGCCAATTCCCAGGATAATACGTTTCATTTCTTATCACCTGTTTGACTCTTGGACACTATCTTTCAGTACATCTGAACTTTGGAGGATATTTCTTTAGTAAAGGTTACCAACCAAAAAAATAGGACAAAGTGTACACTAGCATTTGCGAATAAGTTTAAAAAGGTGAAAGGGGGTAAAATAAGTTAGAGTCTTAAAAATTATTCTCATAAATTTCACAATAACGTAATAATCCCAAGAGAATAAAGCTGAATCGCATGAACAATAATGGCGATAATAACGAGAAACCATCTGTTTAGACTAAGAGAGAGAGAGAGAGAGAGAAAGAGAGAGAGAAAGAATGAGACAATTCGAATAAGAACGGTGAGAAAATAAACGATTGACTCTGATTAATCTAAACACTAATACAATTTTTTGAAAAATACGAATAACTAAATATATATCAAACAAATCAAATTATTAATAAAATAGTCAAATATTTGTATAATCATTTTTTGTATTTTTTTTTTCAAAAATGTATCAACGATAATAAATAAAATGATATAAAGAAAAATAAAGAATTGAGAAGATAAGATTTGACGATGAGTGTGAAATATTGTTAATTAAATTTTTAAATAATTTGTAATATTGTTAATTACTCAAATATAAATTAAATATTGTTAATTAAATTTTTAAATAATTATTTATATTGTCAATTACTTCAATATAAATTAAATATTGTTAATTAATTTTTAAATACTTTCTTTCTAATACATGGAAAATAAAACCCTCGAGTTTGGGTAACGTTAAATAACTTCTAAAACAAAATGAAAGTAAAGCAGAAAGAAAATGTTTAAAAAAATAAACTTAAAAAGGATAACAGAAAATCCTGAAGAAGAAGAAGAAGAAGAAGAAGAAGTTGAAGGAGGAAAAGGAACGTGTACGAAACGTCCGTCGGTTTTTCGCGGGGACGTTTGCAGTGCGCAAGGGCGTTGGCGCTGATGACGGACGGGTAACTGGAAACGGCAGGGAGGGTGGGTGAAACGATGGGGGGAGGGTGGTGAGGAGTCAAGAGGAAAAGGAGAAAAATAGAGAGAGAGAGAGAGAGAGAGACATACATATATATACACACACATATATAAAGAGAGAGAAGTAGTAGGAAATGTGGTGTTACGCGAAGAGAAGGGGGTTGGATGGGGTGAGAGGGAAGGCGTCGATGGTTCGTGCGATGGTATGAGGAGAAAGAGAGGAGGGATACTTCGTAGAGAGGATAACGACGATAGAGGGACGAACGATGATGGTGGTAGTAGTGGGTTGCTGGGTGGTGGGTGGTTTGTGGGTGGTAGCCGATGGTAGTGGTGGTGGTGATGGTGGTGGTGGTGGAAGAGGTGGAACAACCAGAGAGACGATTTTCTCCCAGTCGCTCAGTCCGCGCCCCGACACGCAATCGTACGCATGTTTATCTATATTTAATTGTTATTATTATTATTACGGACGAGTAAATTATTATACAAGGTGTTAACTTATTCGTCATCATCTTTTTCTTCTTCTTCTTCTTCTCCTTCTTCTTCTTCTTCTTCTACTTCTTCTACTTCTACTTCTACTTCTACTTCTACTAGTACTACATCATCTTATCTTATCTCCGTTCTTGGCATCTTTTTCATCTGCGATCGAAAATAATCATCATCGACTTCCTATCGAAAGAGATTCGATCGCAGGCCTCGAACGAGTCCTCGAACTTTGGAAATTCCCGCTTCCAATCTTCGTGGACGACGCTACTGAGCCGGTAAGGATTATACTTTTGTGATCCAAACCTTTTTTTGTTTTTTTTTTTTATCTATTATCTACTATTTCTATTTCTATTATCTTCATTCCAACATCCTCTTACATTCCTTTTTGTAATCTTTCTCTTTCTCTTTATCTTTCTCAATTTTGTGTTTTCAATTTATATTGTGTGCGGATATCATCTTTTATCTTTGAGATATAAGAATCTCATAAAAGTATAAAAGAACGTTTTCAGTGTTATAAAGTAGTGATGATTTTTCAGATGATTTATTTATCCTTTTTTGTGCCAACGTTTATTGGAGGTTCTACGTTTATTAAGTGTCAATTTTATCCTAAGAAGGGGTAGGGGATTATAGTGAAAACCACGAATATAATACTTGGATCTATTATTTGTTTAATAAATCTTTACACATATTTTTAATTTAAATATTAAAAATAACACAATTTACATTTCTTCATAAATAACAGATCAATTTTTTTTTATTAACTGACGAGTAAATACAATCAATTTTCTTAACAAATCTCACATACTTTTAATTAAAAAAAATACACAATTTACATATCATCAAGTAACACATTTTATTTTTATAATTTTATTTTTTTTTATTAACTAAATAATACATAAATTAACAAAATAATACATGCAAAAAATCAACTCTTTTTATAAATAATTATAAATTAATTTTTATTAACGTGATACACCATTGACATGAACGATATGAAAACTCATTTGCTCCTTATGTAAGTAT
The DNA here is from genome assembly GCF_049000335.1 of Polistes dominula. Lineage (NCBI taxonomy): Eukaryota > Metazoa > Arthropoda > Insecta > Hymenoptera > Vespidae > Polistes > Polistes dominula. Next base: position 1,824,200 of record NW_028300944.1, read on the forward strand.
AAATTTATATTTACATAATTATCATAGTTATCATTGTGTACGTAATTAAAAAAAAATATTATGGTAACCAAAAAGTAACCACAATTTTTCTTTGCTGGCTACAAACATTTATTAATTAAAAATATCTTAAATACTCTACTACAACACAAAATTGTTTTATCATTTTCAAACACTTTTTGTGTGAAATTGTTCAATTTATTTCCTTTTGAAAAAATGTCTTCGAATTTTTATTGAAACCTAATGTGAGTGTACTGTGAAGAAATTTTGATTATTTTTCGATATAATATTTACAGTAAGGATATGATAGTTAATGAACCTTCTGACATATTTCACTTAAACTCGAACCTATACGGTAAAAGCGTATGTGTATAGTAGTAGTATAGTTAGAAGTGATATGACGCTAATTAAGCTTGTCGTTCACGTTCTCCAAACCGACATCCGACTAACTAATAGGACGGATCGTGAAGTCCTTTTAACTATCGGGCCAGATAGTGCAAAACGAGATCATCCCCCGTGACGTTTGTCGACGTATATCGAGAGACTAAGGAATAAAGATAGAGTGAACAAGATCAAGAAGAGTATAATAATAAAAAGGACCTAACGTGTTATTGTTATTGTTATTGTTAGTGTTATTGTTGTTGTTGTTGTTGTTGTTGTTGTTGTTTGTTAGGAATAAGTGTAAGATACGAATGGTGTGCAGCAACGCGTTAATCAAAATTTTGACGATAACGTCAAACGAGAACACACGGTATTATAACTTAATTTTTTTTATTTTTTTTTTTGTAATACTCCCCCTCCCTTTTCTTCCCCCTTTTTGCTATTTTTAATCACGTCGAACGAGTTTGACGTGGAATTAATTAAAGCTTGGAAATATCCACGTGTTTCGTGGAACATTTTGATGCTTTTATTTTTATTTTGATTTTTGTTCTTTTTTTTTTTTTTTTGGTAAATTTTTTTTTTTTCAAGAAAAAGATCGATTGATTCTTTCTCTATCTATCTTTCTTTCTTTCTCTTGTTCTTGAATAAATAAAATAACTGCGGATGGGAGCATTTATTTTTATTTTCATTGTATGGGCGACCGCATAACCGTAAATTTCTCGGACAAGTTCCAAAACTTAAGAGCTAAGGGAACGTTCATCTTACGTATAACGTTAGAGAGAATACTCGTGAGAATAAAAATAAGAAAAGTAGATGAGAGGATATCGTTGGATAAAAAAAAAGAAAAAAGAAAAAAATATTCTTCGTTATGCCTCTGGCAAAAAATGGAAATAAGCGTTTTATTACATTACCGTAAATATATCAAATAGTTCAAATCAAATTTTACAACGTTTAGATTAAACCTCATATCTATATACTTAAGTATATACTAATCTACTTACTATTAAATAAATGTAAATATTTAAATTTAGGATGAGAATTAATGCTCGTTTGGTTATTAAACTAATAATTTGATTCACAACTTCGTAGAACAAATTTATTGCAGAAAAAACAAATAACAGTAATATATTTCTAATTAATACATAATTAATATAGTATAATATAATAATTAATATTATAAATTTATAATTATATTTATAATTATAAATAAATTAAAGATACAAATGATTTTGATGCAAATTTCAATATTTCTTATTACAATTGATTGATTTTATATATATTTTAATAAAATATAATATTTTTATATTATTTTATTATGTATTATTATATTAATAATTATTTAATAAAATTAAAATTATATTATATATTATAATTATTATATTATTATATTATAATTATAATATATAATAAAATTAATATATTTATATTTAATTTAATTATTAAATTAATTATATTAATAATACATAATAAAATAAATTATATTATTAAATTATAATAATAATATATAATAAAATAATATATAAATAAAAAATATAATTTTATATATAATTATAAGTATATCCAATTTAATATAATATAATTATTATTAATTAATTTATAATTATATTTAAAATTAAAAAGATAGAAATAATTTAATTACATAATTAAATAATTTAACTTTATTATTGTATTTCTAAATTGCTTCTTATTACAATTGATTAATTTTAAATATATATATATAATTATATTAATAATATGTAATAAATATATATATATTATTATAATTATGTATATAATTTAATATAAATAATTAATAATTAATAATAATATTAATAATTGTAAATAAAATAAAAATAGAAATAATTTTGATACAAAATTAAATATTTCAACACTTCTAATTTACTTCTAAATTGTTTTTTTGAACACAATTGATTGAATTTAAATTCAATTATTTGTTTATTACCTTCACCAACTAAAATTTTATTTTCTTATTATATTGATTTAAAATATTACATAAAATTAATGTTACATTATAATACTGTTCAAAAGATTATACATATATGTAACTTGGTTTATCTTCAGATACGATGAGAACTTTAATACCCATCGTCCTTCGTATCAATCATGACTCGAGTCCAAACTCATGTCTGATCTCTTCTCATCGAGCATTAGCTCATATCGACAACTATACCCACGTATTTAAGGAGTAATCGAGTCGACCTTTCTCATCCCTTCGTGCTTTCCATTCATACCAAAAAGGGAAACATTCAAGTTTACAGATCCTTAAATCCACCTGCAGTGATACTCGAAGCGTACTAATTACTCTCCTATTTTACTGATAATACGTGATGTGCATTCATTCAACTTGAATTGAATATTTAAAAAATGTATTCGTGTTTGAAGCCAATAAATAACAATTGCACTTTTAATTCATTTAATTCAGGCATGTATAGAAATGTAATTTATTTCAATTTAAATATAACATTAGTTGTGTGCGTGTGTGTGTGGAATTGTGGATTATGTTAACAAAATTATACAAATTGATATTTGATAATATTTTTATATATAAAATAAATCATGAAATTTATTTCATGTATTTTTTTGAATGTTATGTTTCATTCATTTGAATGGTATGTTATAATTCACTGTTTTAATTATTTATTTATTAATTTTTATAAAATTGTACAAATTTGTATTTGATAATATTCATAATTTTTATATTTAAAGTAAATTATGAAATTTATTTTATGTATTTTTTGAATTATGGTAATTCACTATTTTTATAATTTATTTATTAATCATTATACAATTATAATATTTTAATTATTTCTTTCCATAAATAATTTAGGAACATTTATTCGACAATGATAAGATACCAATAACAATTGCAATTTTTATTCATTTAATTTAAGCACGTATAGAAATGTAATTTATTTTAATTTAAATATAACATCTGTTATATATATGTTAGTTACACACTACACTTATGTTATCAAAATTATACAAATTTATATTTATTAATATTAATAAATAATAAAATTAATTTTTATATATTTCTATTTTTTTGACTCATGTTAATTCACTGTTTTAATTATTTATTTATTAATCATTATAAAATTGTACAAATTTAATTATTTATTTTCATTAATAATTTAGGAACATTTATTCGACAATGATAAAAGTAATTCTTGTATTTAATAATATTAATAATAAAAAAATTTTTTTATATTAATTTTAATAAATAAATTTATTAATATTAATAAATAATAAAATTAATTTTTATATATTTCTATTTTTTGACTCATGTTAAGTCTGTGTTTTAATTATTTATTTATTAATCTAAATAAAATTGTACAAATTTATTTTTTTTCCATAAATAATTTAAGAGTATTAATTAGACAATGATAAGATGCCAATAACAACTGCAATTTTTAGTCATTTAACTTAAGCACGTATAGAAATGTAATTTATTTTAATTCAAATATAGCACTTGTTATATATATATATATATATATATATATATATATATATATATATATATATATATATATATATAATAACTCTCTCTGCTTATGTCAACAAAATTATACAAATTTATATTTAATAATATTAATAATAAAATTTAATTTTTATATATTTCTACTTTTTGACTCATGTTAATTCACTGTTTTAATTATTTATTTATTAATCATTATAAAATTGTAAAAATTTAATTATTTCTTTCTATAAATAATTTAGGAACATTAATTTGACAATAACAACGAAAATAGTTCATCCCACTTTCATAATAATTATTAAATAAATATATATATATATATATATATATATATATATATATATATATATATATATATATATATATATATATAAATTGATATTAAATATAAAATAATAAAAATGAAATATAAATTAATATTAAATATAAAATAATACAAATGACAATTCAATTTTTGTTTTACATCAATATTTTCAACAACGATTGAAATAAATTGAAAGAAATATATATATATTTCATCAACCTACAAAAAATTGATCGGATGGAAGGAAAATAATGTAAGCACGTAAAAAAAAAAAAAAGGGTTAAATTCTTGGCATCGGGAAGAGTAGAGAGAAAATGTATGTTGGATAATTTTTCATCATGTCCCGGATATATGACACTAATTAATCCGTGGCAAATGCAACGAATCACGAACCGATGTTGTTGCAATAATATCCCATATGTTCTTTCTTTTTTCTATTTTTTTTTTTTTTTTAGCTACATTCGTTCAAGGAAAAAAAAATATATGCATCCCACAAACGTGTATACATCCATGCATGTATGTGCACTCGTGTTTTTTTCTTTTTCTATCTTTCTCCCTTTTACTATCTTTTTCTGTTTTTGTTTTTGTTTTTGTTTTAGAAGTTTGCTGATTAAGCTTCATAAAATTAAGAGACAGTTTTTTTGTTTTTTTTTTTTTTCTAGTGGACCATAGAAAGAGTACTTTATATTTATGTCAAATTATACGAAAAAGAAGAGAGATAACACACCAAAAAAAAAAAAAAATACAAGAAAATAAAACAAAATTACCACAAAATTTGTCGAGATTTTTATTCGAGCGATAAAAAAAAAAAAAAAAATAAAAACCAGTTAAGACAAAAAAATATGCATTTTATTAGGATGAATAAAAAAAAAATTCGTAAGTTTATTGCGTTGTTTTAAATAACTGCAACTTGTTTAAAGTCTATAAAATAATTTTAAATGCAAGTTAAATATTAACTTTAAAAATGTACAATACTTTTGATTCATCCTAATAATTTTCTCAGTTGTGTCAGTCAATCATCATACAATGTTTCTGTTGTTTTAGCTTTGCCCTAAACTCGAATACTTGGAATATTTCCCTCGAAGCATTGTTTAGTTTTTGGACTTAACGAAGTTTCATAAACTCCTTTCTAAACCAAGTATTCGTTTTTCGTTTAAACTTAGAACTTTGACAAGTCCATATCATCTTTCATCTCACTGAAAATATTTCATCTGATAAACAATTCGATAAACGAGTGATTTTTAAATTTCTACTGCATTTCAAATAGATTGCATAGAAATGTTTATTACGTTTTAAATGAAATCAAATTTTTATATTTTTATTAATAAAAGTATTACATAAAATATATATATATATATATATATAAACAGAGTAACAGTTTAATCACATTTGTAGCACATTTGTTAAATATATTACCAACTGTTTAACACAAAACATTCGAAGTAGGATTTAAAACTGTTTCAACATGCATTACGTTGCGTCAAAAAAGTTTGGACACTTTTAATCTCACCATGTCCCAAAAGAATTAAGTACGAACATTTTTTTTTTTCTAAGATATTCGAAAGAATTTCTTTCCATATTTTTTTCTTTATTTTATTTCTTTTTTTTTTTTTTAGTAAAAAAGAATGTCAGGAGAGATTATGCAGATACACCTACGGCAATTTGAAACAAACCAAGCATCGTTCGTTCGCTCGTTCGTTTGTTTGTTTGTTTGTTTGTTTACTCTCAACACGTCGCGTAAACAAAATTTTCCTTGCAACATACCAAACGTAGAATATGCAAGTACATGCATATACATATGTATACATATGCATGTGTGAAAATAACATTCATACATACGTAACATTCCCATGTACCATCATTTTCAGATGCGTACGTTTCCCTTTATCACAGAGTAGGTTGAAATTAATGCTCGCATGTGTGTGTGTGTTTGTGTGTGTGTGTGTGTGTGTGCGTTCGATCTATCGCACGTTTACGACGTTTCCAAGTTTGAATGTTGAAGAACACGCGATCCATAGAAATATATATATATGGAGATATATATAAAGCAAACGAGTAGTATGCTATTAGTATGGAAGGATTGCCGCTTTGTAAATTCTATTTACCCGAGAAAATCCATTTGCTAATTGGAGAAACCCCCTCACCTCCACCCACTCCTCCCCTTTTGTGTCTTCTATTTCCTTTTACCATTTTCCAAATCGAATAATTAGATAACGCACTTTTGCGGTTTAGTGTTAATACACCAAAGACTATTAACTAATTGACCATATCTGCAAACTCGTAAACGTTTATTAGTTTATTAACTGTTATGGTGAAAATAATGGGTGCGGATGGGGATTAAGAAAAGGAGAGATAGGAGTAATAAATTTTTCCGATATGATTTAGGGTATTCGTCGCATGGGGATACTTGATTGAACTTAGACAATGAGATATTAATATTTGGATCCAACGTAGATTAGGTTGATTTCATGTCTATCTTGGTATGAGATAATATTAAGATTTTAGCCTTGAGGGACGTATTTTCCTATGGAAATATATGTACATCTATATTATATATATATATATTATATTTTGAATTTGACGAGAAAATCTTTACCGATGACGTTACTCTGGTCTCTCGGAAATTTCCTCATAATTATAGTATCGATTAATTTAGTAATAGACTAGTATGTGTTTATACGATATTGTTATCTCTAATTAACTGATGATTACTAAAGTGGCTTGTGTGTATTGTATTAGACATATATTCATAGGAAACTAGAATAACAAGGAATTGCTTTCTGAGTTATTTTTAAGTATATGTTTAAAAAATATGTAAAATGTTTAATTTTATTTGAGGACACCTTGTATATACTGCGTATACGTATATACGTGTGTAAGATGAAAGAAATTGAATTGTCGTTGTTCGTTGTATTATAGAATTTAAAATATATTAATTACTATATAAATAACTTTCTTTATTAATTAATGAAGCCAACAAATTATAGATTCAAATAAAATTAACAAAAAGACAACTTCTGCGTAGACATATTTAAAAATAAGAATTAAACTCTAGTGTCAAAATATACAATCGCTGGAAGTGTCACCTAGTACCGGACAGATTTCACTTCGAACAACTAGCACCACCAATTTTTAGATCATACGGTATCGAACACATATGTAGACGTCTAAACACTTAGGAATGTCTGCACATGCTTCATGAGCATATCCATAGCACTGTATCTAATCTTCGTCGTAGTCCGCTAAGCACACTATGCAAGCAGATTTTTTTTAATTTAAGATATCTCAGTCAGTGGCTGATTTTTCTTATCTTTATCTACATTTTTTCCCTTAGCTTTTAATCCTTTGGCTTGTTTCCCTTTTTACTTCACTTCTTCCTTCGGCCTTCACGTCTTAGATTCGTTGCTAGTACCTTTCTTTTGCTATTTTCAATGTAATTTTTACTGTTCGGTGTTAAGGGCCTATTCTTGTCCGGTACTAGGGGACTGGATAATACCAACATTACGTGATCTAAACTCAATCGCTTTTGAAAATCAACAGAAATTTTATATACAATGAATAATAGATGGCATTATTCTGTAGATGGCATTAGCGACAAGTAGACGTCGAATACATTCATTATAAACAGCTTGAAGTACTCGTTAACATTTCGTGAGCATAACTTGATAGTATTAGTAGTTGACTTGTGTTATTATCATAAAGTTATTTGTATTTAGAAATGTCAAATTATAAACCGACTACTCGTCATTGTCGGGAGGTGATACTTTATTACTTTAATAGTAATCAACTAGCCGCTGAGGCTTACCGAATGCTCTTATACGCTTATGGCAAGGATACTATAAGTCAAACGACATGTTATAAATGGTATACAAGCTTCGAGAAAGGTGATTTCAACTTAGACAAATGTACTAGAAAACCACTAAATAATGAACTAGTAATTGAAGAATTAGTGCGTTTGAGACTTGAGGACCCGGGTATAACTCTAGCACAGATGGCATCAAAAGTGGGATTAAACATAAATACAGTTCATAGACACGTAAACAGTCAGGAATTTAAAAACAAATTTAACGAAAAAATGCAGCAACAAAGTTCCGAACCTCTTGGTAATATATATATAAATATTAATTATATATCATTTTTATATATTCAAAGGTTATTATATCCTTAAGTACATGTTGTGTGTGGTATAAACGCTTCAAGAAAGATAATTTCAATTTAGAATTTACTACACCAAGACAAGTACGTAGTGAACGGCTAATTGAACAATTAGTGCGTTTGAGACTTGAAGACCCGAATATTACTCGAGCAGCGATGGCAGAAAAAGTGGGAAAAAGTATAAGAACAGTTTCCAGATACGTAAATAGTCAGGAATATCAAAAAAAATTGGAAAAAAAAATACAGGAACAAAGTTCTTTACCTCTTGGTAATATATATATATATATATAGATATACATATTAGATTTGCCTATACTATAATATATATACTAAGGGTGCCCCGGCCACGTGTTGCTGTGGCTAATAAATATATAGATAGATCTGAATCTACGCACATAACATTTGTCTTTTTTTCTCTTTTTTCTTAATATCGAACCAACTGCGCATGAGCGGTAACATAAGATCACCACTTACCTCAAATCATATAATTTTACATTGTCTGAATATAGGCGCATATCATTTGTCTTTTTTTTATCTTTTTTTTAATATCCTTTTAAAGGAAAAATAATTTTGGTGGGTTACCATTATCACTCACGGGTATAAGAAATATACAAAAAACTATTCTCGTACCTACCGTATATACACAAAAAATTTCATATAAATCGGTCAAGTCGTTTCGGAGAATAAGAATAACAAACACTGTGACTGGGGAATTTTATAGAGATAAGAGATATGTTCTTTTTTTTCACTTCTATTAATTATTCTGAAAAAATTGTAAAATTCAAGAAATGAAATTGAACGATTAGAAAAATGATATTTAATTTACATACATATATAATTAATTTTATTATATTAATTAATTTATATATAGAATAAAAATTTTCTTTTCTTTTTGAAAACTTTGAAACATCAGTCAGTTTAAAATGAGAGGATTTTAAATAAAAGTTTTATTTTTTTGTTTGTTTGTTTGTTTTAAATATATTTTAAAACTGTTATGATCATTGTCTAAGTTTATTTATGACTTATTCTTCAGTATACAATATTATATAAACCGTTATTGAGTTTCAAAAGTAATACTGATTTACGAATATTCGTTTCAAAGAATTCAATTTATTTTTGAAGTACTGGATATAAATTAATTTTAATAATATACCTTTAATAGGTATAAATTAAAAAATAATAATATACCTAATTTCTTTATAAATAATATTTTTTTTTAGATTAAAATATTCTTTAGAAAGTAATAAAATTGATATTAATTTATTCATTAAACGAATAAATAATTTAAAAATAGATTTACTGTGTATATGAATTTGAAAATACTGTTTATCAATTATTGTTTATAAGCTTTGTCAGTAATTATATACAGAATAATTCTGTTACTCACTGTGTATATAAATATTTATCTTATTTTTTGTTTCTTTTGCTATTTTGAATTTAGATTTGACTGTTAAGCGTAGAAGGACTGATTCTGATCAAGACTAGGTAACAAGATAATCAAAACATTACGTAATTAATATTTAATCTGTTTTGAAAATTACCACAAAATTTATATACAACAAATAATAATGGTACCTTTTATAAATGAACAAATACCATAAGGACTTAAATACAGAAGTGTAGCTGTAAGACTAACCTGAATTTTGGACGATGCAGAGTTTTCCTGCTGAAAATAGAAATTGACCGCTTCTGATGTTGCCTTAAGCGTCATTGATAAACTGGATCGCATAATCCTGTACAACATGTTTCATCTGTTTTTGATTATTATTTTTTAAGATATAAGAATGGCTAACTTTAGGTACCGTCCGCTGTTAAGTGAACTCCCCCTCTATATTAAATATATTAGTAATATATATTACGTATGGACATATATGGACTGTTTCTTTAGAAATTTGTGTAAGTTCATTTAAAAAAAAAATATATATATATATATATATATACAAGTCGGGTTATATTTACTCAGAAAGAACTACTTTAAAAAGAAAACATGAAGAATTGGAAGATGAAAAATTGGTGCATTTGATTCATGAAAACCCTCGTATGAGTCAAGATGAGTTAGCAAAGCAATTGGAAATAAGCCTACCTACAGCTTCAAAAGGCGTAAACACTCAGGAAATACAAAATAAATTAAAAGAAAAAGTGCTGGAGCCAAGTTCTATACCTAAAAGTAATATAATATATTAAATATTACTATAATATAATGTATATATATATTTTCTTTTTTCTTCTTTTTTTTTCTTTTTTGAAAAAATTGTAAAATTCAAGAAATTAAATTTAACGATTGAAAAAAATATATATTATTGGTATATACAGTATATTATATCCTTAAGTACATGTTGTGTATGGAATAAACGCTTCAAGAAATGTGATTTTAACTTAGAAAGACGTATTTCAAGAACACCAAGCACAGAGTCGGAAGATGAAGAATTAGAGCATTTTATAGATGAATTCCCGGGTGTAACTCCAGACGAGATAGCACAATTACATAGAATAAGCATATTTGAAGATGAAAGTTTCTTTGACTTTTCGGTAACAGAAAACAAATAAAAAGAAAAAAGGCGTAAGCAAAATTCTATATCTAATATTAGTATATATATATATATATATATATATATATGTATATGATAAAAATGTTACTTTCTTTTTGAAATCGGCGGAATTGAAAGAAAAATTTTATTCTTTTTTCGTTTGTTTGTTCGTTTATTTGAAACATATTTTCGAACTTTTATGATCATAAGCAAAGTTTATATATGATTTATTTCTTCAGTATATAATATAACATAAACCGTTACTAGGTATAACAAATAATATGTATTTATGAATATTCGTTTGTGAGAATACATTTTAAATTATTCGTACTGTATACAAATGTTATATTATATCTTGTTTCTTTTTTCTTATCATTTATCTAAAATAATATATTTCTTTTAGAATGAAATATTTTGTTGAAAGTAATAAAATTGATCTCAATTTATTCATTAAATGAATAAATAATTTTAAAATAGATTTTCTGTTTATTGAAATGATATGAATTTGAAATGAATTTGAATTTGAAAACATTGGGTATCGATTATTGTTTATAAACTTTGTCAGTAATGATGTACAGAATAATTCTATTACTCATTGTGTATATAAATATTTGTCTTATATTTTTGTCTTTTTCTATTTTAAATGTAGATTTAACTGTAAAGCGTAAAAGGACTATTTCTGTTTGGTACTACTATGGGACAGGATAATATAAACATTACGTGTTATCTATAATTATTCCTTTTAGAAAATAAACAAAAATATTCACATGTAACGAATTATAATGGAGCTTTTTATAAATGAATAAGTACCACATTGACTTAAGCACAGAAATGTAGCTGTAACACTTTCCTGAATCTTGGACGAAGCAGTGTTTTCCTGCCGAAAACAGAAATCGACCGCTCTTGATGTTGCCTTGAGCGTTACTGATAAACTGGATCATATGATCCTGTACCACACGTTTCATCCATTTTTGAATGGTTCACATTATTATTTTTTAAGATACATGAGTGTCCAGCGTTGCCTGAACTGTCCCTATATATTAATATTATACTATAAAAATAATTATATTTTAAATAGGAGAAATTCTTTAGATTGTAAAAGGTAAATTTAATTTGATTTGGAAATTTTGATATTGAAATTATTTATACAAATGTATACATCATTCATGCTATAAAAAAAAAGATAATCTAAAAATGCGCAGAATGAGTGAATTCTAATTGTAAGTTTGATTGAAAACAAAGCTTTGAAGAAATCGAATGCAAACTTTAACAGTTGTTAGTTGTGTCTTATTTACGTACGTCAAAGTATCTTACATATAATCTAGTTATTTTTGGTGAAGTATTACATTAATAGATCGATAGTGAAAAATAAATGATAAATGAATTTTCGTAGAATGTTTTTGTTAATATTATCGGGTTCTCGATTCTTAGAGTAGGATAAAATATAACGTAATCATGAATAAATAAAAGTATTCTTCTTTTTATTATTTATTATGATTTTATATTTATTATTACATTGTATTTTATCTTTGTATATCATTTATTTGTTTTCTCTTTTTTTTTCATTTTTTATACAATTTTTTTTACTAAACTGTTATTTCCTTTCATTCTTTCTCTTTTGCTTTTACTTTAACGAGTGTATACATCTTTTTGATATTTCAATTCATTCATTCCGTGTTTCTTTTTACTCTTGAACAGAACTCATCTTTATGATTGAAGATTATTATATTATATTATTGTATTATATTTCTAATATGTTTAATTCTTGTCTTCTTTTCTTTTTTTTTTTTTCAATTTTTTTATTTCAACAACTTAATTACATTTCTACATCAAATTTTGAAAATATTGAGAACTTTTACAATAATTTCTTCGACAACTGTAAAAACTTTTGATAGCTTCTAAGAATTTTTATAGAAAAATAAACTACTATTACTATTACTGCTACTACTACGATGAAAATATAAAAAATAAAAAGTTTCCTCGTTTTTTTCCTGTATTTTTCTCTTTTTTATTTTATTTATTTCCAAATCGATATTCGTTGGTAACGTAGCAGTGTTGATATTTGATTTGGATATACATTTCATTCGTTACATTTGATTCTCTATTTTGACATGCACTGTCCCATATAAAATAGTCGAATTTGTTCACCCAACCAGTGATATTTTTCTCCTAACAGTTATGATGTAACAGTTGTTCGGCTGTTTGATTTTATATTCAATTTATTGTAATAGTAATAGTAATAGATTACTGTTGCAGTATGTTGCTATTGTTCATTCAATAAAAATAAAATGAAAATAATTGTGAGTTTGCCGAGTATCAAATAAAACCTTAGAAAAAGATATTTTTGTTTGACTTTTTTTTTTTTAGTCGATTTGATGACACTGTAATCTTCTTTCCAATCGGTTTTTTCAAAAAACTCAACAAACTATGATAATAATTTTACTTCTTCTGTGAGAAAGGTTACTGACCCAGGATCCATGCGTTTCAAAAGAGTCCTTTAATCCCGAAAGAAAAAAGAAAAAAAAAAAACAAGTTTCGGACTCGTGATCTCGAGATGGAATGAAGTTAAAAACATTTTCGAGTTATTACCTTGAATTTGCTTTGTAGGAAGGTAAAGAAAAGAAAGAAAAAAAAAGATAGTATATTATAGTTTGCCTTCAATCTTTTAGAATAGGGCCAAAGTTTATACGTAAATCTCATCTTTTACCTTGAAAGATCATTTTCACACAAGTATTCAAGATAATCAACTTAACGTCTATTATCATCAACAATAAAGTTTAAATCTTATCTATTAAATTATCGAATCAAATTTTTTTTACGATAAATTGCATATTTGCTTAAATGCATAATGTTATTTTCAAGCCATTTCTCAAATAAGAAGTAGGAAAAAAAAACAAATATAAAAATAAATGATATCTTTTCCAATTGCAAGTTGAATATCAGAAGCGTCAAATCTTTTTTTCTGTGTGGTCCTTCGTAATTAAACTCCAGGCAACGAGAGAGAGAGAGAGAGATAGATAGATAGAGAGACAGAGAGAGAGAGAGAGAGAGAGAGAGAGAGAATCGAGTTCATTAATCCCCCTTTAATGAAACTCGTTTCATCTCGAGGCAGTAGGTTTTCAGATCGAATCGATCTGAGCTCGCACACCACCACTACCACCTCGAAAACGCTTTTCATTACTCTGACCCTAACCTCCCTCTGAACTACCCCCTCTTCTCCTATAACTATGAGTTTCATCCCATCTACGTGGCGATTTCTATTAAATTCCAACGATTTTTGGGGAAAGTCTTGATTGGGGCTGAGAACAAACGAGAACGAGAAAAGAATATTTTTTTGTCAATCCTTTTTGGAATTCTTATTATAAAATGTCTATCGAATTTTAACATTCGATATCGATAACTTCGACTTCGAACCATAACCATCCCCTACCCATTCTCTTTATACTTTTTGTTTCTGTTCCTTTTGGAAAATAATGAATGAAGTAGTTTTGAACAATCGATGATGGAAAGAAGGAATCATTGATCTAAATCATTAAAATTGAAATCATAAATTCATGTCACGGAGTAAAACTAATTTAAACTTTTTCTTCACCTATCGAATCTTTTACGACGGTGCGAATGATGCAAGTGCTATGTAATTTTCTTCTTTTAAAATCCAAGCAGCACTCTCTTTACTCCATACTTTCGTCAAAATTTTCGATCAATTTTTCATCCTTCACTTTTTTGTTTTCTTTTTGCTTTCCATACTTTCTATATTTCTTCGAAAAATTTAAATGCATTTATTCCAAGTATATGAATTATTTTTTATAATATAAACTGAGATATTATTTTCGATAAGTTAACATACGATTTAAAAATTGAACCAATTTGACTCACTGAAAAATTTGATTACTGTATATATAACCTTAATATTATTTATTTAAAAATATATGTTGATTTTTAGTTAAATGATGAAATATTAATTCCTCTTCTCTATTTAACACTTTATTCAAACAATATTTGTATATTATTAAAAAATAATAAACATAACTTTAGATAATCAATTTATATTGTTGCTATATATATTCCATATATGTGTTTAAATTGCGTCAGGGTTGTGTCAGGATTTCATCAGGATTTTTATATCAGGGTTTGTGTTAGGGTTACGTCAGTTTTTGTGTCAGATGTGGGTCGATTTGACGTCAGGGTTTGCGTCAGGATTTGAGTCAGGGTTTTCTAAGGGTTTTGTCAGGGCTTGTGTCAGTGTTTCGTCAGGGTTAGTATGAAGGTTACGTCAATTTTTGTGTCAGGTGTGCGTCAGGGTTTGTATCAGGGTTTTCTAATGGTTTTGTCAGGGTTAGTGTGAAGGTTACGTCAGTTTTTGTGTCATTGCTGCGTCATGATTATGTTTTTGTTTTCTAAGGGTTTTGTTAGGACTTATTTCTTTGTTAGATCAGTTCTTGTGTCAGATGTGCGTTAGCTCTACGTTAGGGTTTGCGTCAGGGTTTTTTAATGGTTTTGTCAGGGTTTGTATCAGTGTTTCGTCATGGTTAGTGTGATTGTTACGTTCTTTTTTGTGTCAAGTCTTCACCAGTTTTACGTTAGGGCTTGCGTTAAGATTTTTTAAGGATTTTGTCAAAGATTGTGTTTGTGTTTCGTCAGGTTTAGTGTGATAGCTACGTCAGTTTTTGTGACAGGGTTGCGTCATGATTCTGTCATTGTTTTCTTAGGGTTTTGTTAGGACTTGTTTCTGTTGTTCGTCAGTTTTTGTGTCAGTGTTGCGTCATGAGTACGTTAGGGTCTTGTAAATGTTTTTTCAAGATTTTTGTCAGTGTTACGTTAGAGTTTGTTTCAAGTTTTCGTCAGTCTTACTCTAGGGCCTGCGTCGGAGTTTTCTTTGGTTTTTGTAAGGGTTTGTGTTAGGGTTTTACCAGGGTTAGTGTCATGGTTTTTTTTAGTCTTGTGTTTATTTACATCAGTTGTTTTTTAGGCCTTTTTCAAGGTTTGTGTCAGTATTACGTCAGAGTTAGAATTAAATGTGTATCAGTTTCACGTCTAGATTTGTGTCAGGGCTATTAACCTCAAAATAAATCTTGATGAGTAAGAATAATTTATTATAATATAAATTGTTGTTATTAATAAATGAGGTTTGTTTATAAATAAAAAAAATCATAACATTCGTTAATTTGTTTTGTCTTTTATTTTAATCGTATTCCCATTCTCGTGAATATTCTGTCGTTTAAATATTACGGTCTTTAGCATGTTGCATAATGCAGAAGTCGTTGTGCTCCTTCGAGTGAAGAAAGGCACCCACCCCTTTACCCGCAACCCCTCAAACACTGCTTCTATTTCAATTAATGCCCATTGATTCGACGATGCGAACACGCTGCCAACCATTACGTTCTATCATAATTTGCATGAAAATTCAACGGGGTTTGCTCGTTATCCACGGAACAACGCTGATCGACAGAATACTCGAGTGATATACCATACAGATTTGTTTTGTACCTGTATATAGGTTCTATATAATACATCAGATTTCATATAAATTGATCATTATACGTGTCATCCTTGTTGTCATCTATTTTCTCTATCAGTAATCTCATATTAAACTTTTGCATTTTAATTTTTCACACGTGAATGCGGATTATGTGTCAAACGATTTTTTTGTTTTTTTTTTTAGTTTAATTATTCAAATAAGGTGAAAGGTGTGCTGTGGAATGTTGCAAAGATAAATATGAAAATTTTGTATGTTCAGTATGTCCATGAATTGATTAAAGAATATTTATTATTGTTTATTTTAATTTTTATTTATAAAAGATAAAAAAATAATTTTACTAGTTAATTAAAGAACTCTAGGATTTTCGAATAGGTATTTGTGTTATTTTAAAATTTTTTATTATTTATTTTCATATATTTTTTATAAATATAAATTAAAATATAATAATAAAAACCTAGTTAACAAAAAATATATATAAATATATACAACGATATAATATAAATAAGAATATTAAAAAACTATATATAAATATAAATATAAATATAAATATATACAAATATAATATAAAAAATAATAATAAAAAATTATTTATAAATTTAATATATATAATAATAATAATAAGAAACTATATATAAATATATATAATATAAAGATATATAAATATATAATATAATTAAAAATAAATATATATTATAGAATTAATTTTATATATATATATAATATATGTAGTTTTGTATTATATATTATAATTTGTTTCGTCTTAAAATAGCATTTAGTTAAAATAAATCAAATTATAATAAATAATTCAAATTTAACAAAACATTCTCTTTTGTATGATTTAAAACATTTAATTACATGCTCTATATTAATATTAATACTAATATTAATATTATTATTAATATTATATTTGTTATTATTGAATAAGAAAAATGATGATACTTTAATAAGAAATTTATCGAATAATATGAAAAATGTTCTACTTCGTTGAGTTTTATGATCCAAGGAAAAATCAGGTTCCATTTTATCTTCCTTTCTTTTTTTTTCTTCTACGAGATAGGAACAAGACTCAACTAAAAGGGATATAGCTTGGTCACACTAGGGTAGTAGACCTTTGAGCGAGGTCATTTGACAAGATTGAAACTTCCTACGAA
This sequence comes from Polistes dominula, assembly GCF_049000335.1. Lineage (NCBI taxonomy): Eukaryota > Metazoa > Arthropoda > Insecta > Hymenoptera > Vespidae > Polistes > Polistes dominula. Next base: position 1,841,670 of record NW_028300944.1, read on the forward strand.
GTTGAGAGAAAGTAGAGATAAGTGGCAAGGTTCCAACCACCTATTAGTAAAGGGATCTATTGTATTAATCCCTTATTTATTTCACACTATTTCAACTTTATCGATCTTTACTTCTTCTTCTTCTTTGTACAAAAATTCTATAGAGAATTATTTCATACAAAAAACAAAAAAAGAAGAAATGTTAATGTTCGTATTTCGTTAACTTATTATCCATAAGAATTTTTATGATCATCCCTTATGTAAAAAAAAGAAGCTCATGTAAAATAAAGTATTGTCATATCGTAAACGTGGTTGAAAAATGTTGTAAAGTGAAAATAAAATCTTTCGATTAGTTTAAAGTCTTACGTTGTAGGATAAATTCATCTTTTAAGAGATCTACTTGTTCGTGATCCATAATTCGATTTTATTCTTAGAACCGATGTACGATCATATCGTTGAAGTTAAGTATGCCAAAATCGTAGAGTGTCCTTGAAAAATGGAAGGCTTTAAAGATTTAAAAGGATTGAGGATCGTAAACTTGCTCGTATAAGGAAAACGCTTATAAGAAAAATAGAAAGTAAGAAGAAAGTGAACAAATGGTTAACAAAGAAAAAAAAATAATACGAACTTCTCATCTTACTATACAACGTAGATTTTATTTTCCATTTTATAAACGTGTACGTAAATATTTCATCCTTTTTATTTTTCTTTTTCTTTTCCTTTCCTTCTGCTTCTTCTTCTTCTTCTTCTACATATATTTTTGTAATATACACATTTTTCTTTTATTTCCATTACTACACTATGCAAAATTTATTTGCAATCATTTATGCTTTTTTACCTTATTTAATTATTCACATTGATCGTATTCCCAAGGTTGCTGCATGTACCTGTTTAAACATTTCATATTTTAAATATAAAATTGTATTGTGTTGTAAAATCGTTACGTTTATATAATATCAAAACTACGAATTGAAATAATTAAAAATGTTAGAATAACTGATTAATGTAAATAATTCAAATGAATTATATTTCTTCACATTATCCAATATTTCCATTTAACAAACCGTAAATTTAAAATACCAAATTAAAAAAAAATATAGAAAAACGTAAAATTGAGCCATGACGAGTATACTCGTGAATCACAGAATAGGATGGTCTTGAAATATCCTGAAATTTGAGAATACGTTTTTTGTTTCTCTCAAAAATTACAATTTAAATAGCCAATAGTCGCAACTTTATAAGCATGGCGAGTATACTCGTCAATACATTTCTCCATGACGAGTATACTTCAATACTTCTCCATGACGAGTATATATACTCGTTAATACAAAAAATCGTACCATTTCTCTATGACGAGTATACTCGTCAATCGCAGAATAAGATGATCTTAAAATATCTGGAAATTTGAGAATACGTTTTTTGTTTTTCTCAAAAATTACGATCTAAATAGCCAATGGTCACTAATTTATACAAATGACGAGTATACTCGTCAATCACAGTTAACTGGTTAAAGTGTGAAGGGAATCAAGGGATTAAAAATACCTTGATATTTTCAACTGATCATCCCTCTTAAGTTGAATAATTTGTGTTTAAGTTGAACAACTTGACTCTTTTATAAACGTGTGAAAACTTATTTAAATAATTAAACCTAATAATTGTTAAATGTTAACACTATGAAATATTATTTCGAATATAATATAATAATTAATGAGAAACATTTATAGTTTGAGTTAATAATAATGAAAAAATATATCTTCATCATTAGATATAAAACCTAATAGAGTGATCGTTAATTTTCTTTTTAATTTTTGTTCTTCTTTGCAATTTAAGTAGATCATTAATTTATTTCTGTTTGCCTGGGGTTTTTTTTTTTTATTAATTAAAATCTTACGTTATAGAACATGGAAAATCGTTAAAGTTCTCGTTATATATACTCGTGAGTGTGTGTACTTCATTGATAACGATAAACCCATGTTACGTTTTTCAGATTATTAGAAAATCCTTCCTCGTTATACCTAATTACGTATTTTACTACATAAGACATCACATTTCACTCCCACCCTCTCCCTGAACTTACCCCACTTTTTACTAATAAAAGAGATAAGAGTATTAAAATGGTGGAATAAAGAAAGAGTAAAAGAGAGAGAGAGAGAGAGGGAAAAGGGAAAGAAAAAAATATGCAGCTAGTGGGTTAGAGTAGGTGCATAACGTAACAGGTGGTCCTCTTCGGCGTCGTTAAGTATGCTCATATACGTTTTCCCTTTCTCCTTTACTCTCATCAGTGTGTGACAAAGACTTTTAACACGAATATTAGCCAATTAACATGTACTATAATTATTTCAACTGTCCAACAACCATTTTTTTTCGATAACTTTTTTTTTTATAACCCTTAACAAACACCTGTCAACAAACTAATTAGTCCGATAACGGATAAACGTAACTCACAGTTCAAATGAGATAGGAGAAAAGTTTGAAAACTTTTTTATAAAAGTACTTTACCTTCCTAAACTCGTTACTTGTTTTTTTTCCTTCCCTTACACCTCTCCCTTCAACTCCTATTCGTAGGAGTATAATTAAATAGAGTTTAATTGTTGTTTGAAAAATCTTTTTGTAGATAGAATTTTATTAGTCAGTTGTTATTTTTATAATTTTATTGAAATAAATTATTTTCAATGATTTACTTAAACTTTTTGACATAATAAACAAATTATTTAGACGAAAAATTTTTATTTTTTTTTATTTTATAAATTATTTTGATTAAATAAAAGCAAAATAGAAAATAATTTTGAACAAAGGAAGGTAGAAAAAAAATAAATAAACGCATATATGCGCCTATAACACTCAAAGTGTTAATATACCATGATAGGTTTAATGTTAATGAAAATTTTCATCGAAATATTAAAAATTTCATTAATATACTCTGAACAATAAATAATATTAAAGTTGCACACTTCTAACGATTCATTTTTTAAATATTTTATATTATTTCTTTTTAACAAAAAATAAAATACAATTCCAAAGGATTACAGTAATCCTGTAAACTCAAAGGATACTCTGTTGATAACACCCGGTGCAAATAATTGCACATTATCGTCAGCCATCTCAATTCGAGGAATTCTATTGTCGGCCACAAAGCTGATACCTGCAATCCTATTCGTGGAAGAACGAGAGAGAGAAAGATAGGGTGGGGGATGAGTTTGCACGAACGATTCCGTTGCTCATTGTTCAATGGCAATATCGACGTTGGAAAGGGTAGCCTTATGGTAGAGGAAATCCGAGTGGATATCTGTTATCACCAAAAACAGGCTGTTTCAATTCGAGTCCACGGTGTCTGGTTGTATTGTCGAGAAAAGAATAGAAATAAAGAAAAAAAAACTGTAAATAATGTAAACAAATTAAACAGAATTTTCAGTTAACCTTCAATCATACAAAAATATTTTTAAAATAAGTATAAAAATAACTGTTATTACTAATATTCACACAATTAATGTTTTTAAAGATATTAAACAATTATTTATTTCAAACTACCACTGTATTTAATAAATTAAAACATATAAATAATTAATTTTTATTCGTGTCGATATAAAATGCGTGTTTTGTATATAAAAAATACGAAATTAAAGAGATATCTCGAATATATCGAATGAATATCGACTAACTTCATGCTGTTAAATTGTTTTCGTGTCGCTGCGGGCGCGCATCGTAAAAATTCACTCCCATCATTGTTTCTGTAACGTGACAAAGAAATATAACCTCAAGCAACTTATTTTGGGGTTCTTTTTTGTTACCAACTTTAAAACGTCACATGTGTGCATCGTTTAAAATGAAAAACAAAAATCTAAATTCGAAGATTCCCCAGATGTTGAAATTATTATTAATATTCACGAACAATCAATGTTTTTATGATAACAACAATTATTTAATACAAATTACCATCGTATGTAATTATTAAAAGCAAATAAATAATTAATTTTTAATTGTATCGATATAAAATGCGTGTTTTGTATATATAAAATACGAAATTAAAGAGGTATGTCGAATATATCGAATGAATATCGACTAACTTCATGCTGTTAAATTGTTTTCGTGTCGCTGTGCGCGCGCATCGTAAAAATTCACTCCCATCATTGTTTCTCTAAAGTGACAAAAGAAATATAACTTCAAGTTATATAGCACTTATTTCAGTTTTATTTTTCTCTTGTTGGCAACTTTAAAACGTCACACGTGTGCATCGTATAAAGTGAAACAAAAAATCACTAATTCAAAAGATTCCCCAGATGTTGAACATTTCCAAATTACCCGCGAATGGTTTTCTTCCCTTTTTTCATTTTTTTTAGATTCGAATAAAAACTGAAAACAATTTAAACAAAAGAAAAACTGATTGTTAATTAATCTTTCGTTTATTTTTATTACCTTTGAGAACGTCGTAGTAAAAGATGGAATAGGAGGAAGAGGTAATTGTATTTCGAAAGTGATTGCTCGGGTCATAGTCGCGTTTACTTAGGGTTGTGTTTTATCAAGAGGCCCCTCTTGAAACATGATTGATCGTAGTATACGCTTGCATTTTGTTCACTTGTTCCAAGTCAAGTAATACTCGTTGAATGACGTGTTGTCCTCGAATTTCGATCATGTTAAAAGATATTTAATCGCGATCGTAGGAAAATGTTTGTTTTTCATTTTCATCATAATTAAAACATAATTTTAAATTATTGATTAACCATACTGTTTAATTGTAAAAAAAAAAAAATAAGAAAAAAATGAATGTTTTACTTTCTTATATCACGTGATAACGATTAACTGTTTAATTTTATTTTTTATTGATTAATTATATATATATTCCCATATTTATATATTCCATTTATATTCAATTATGTTCCAAATATATTCCCATTAAATATATATTTATATTTAAAATCTAAATTATAATATAAATATAAATAAAGTATAAATTAAAATAATATAATAATAAATATAATATAATAATAAAATATAAATTATAATAAATTAAAATATAATTTATATATACAGTAAGTGTAGAAAGTATTCGTATACCGATCAATTTGAAAATAAATATTGTGAAATTGCAGTTTATTAACTAATTTTTTATAAACAATGAATTTGTACATATTTTTGAGACTTTCTATAATAAATATAATAAAATAAATATAATTTCATATTATTTTAATTATATATTTATTTACATCTATCATCCTAATCATAATCGTTATTGTTGTTACGTTAAGAATCATGTTAAATAAAAAACATTAATGAAAGATAATTACAATAATCGATCTTCAGTAGAGAGAGAGAGAGAGAGAGAGAGAGAGAAGTTACAGGTGAAGTAGATAACTCGAGTCAGAGGTGAGCAAAAGTTTTAATTGTTATAAGCCTGATTAGATGCGATTAAAGGGGACCTTAACCGTTCATAATTACACTCATAAACTAATGTCAGATGGCATTTTCTCACATGGGATTGTATTCTACTAACATAAATACATTGCTCTCGAATATATTTCCTCTATAACTACATATATTTCTAAGGAAACTACAAAATAAGATAGAAACGAAGAGGAAGGTTAAAGGGGTAGGATATTACTGAACATACATTAGATATCAAAACACCTTATTGTTCTATTCATTTGTTACAAATACAGAAACTCTCTACTACTGTTGAAATAAATGTACATGCATATGGGTTCCTAGTTAATATGCATAACAACCTTGAGGTTTATTTCCACTAGATTTTCTTCTAGAGATAACAGAATGCTCAAACTATTAATTTTCATTTTGTTGGAATTATTCGTTTTAAAAAGCTACTCGAGTAAAACGGGAAACGTGTGACCAAGTGTAGATACACGTTTTTAAAACCAATTACAAAAGCGAGTTGTACACCTTTTTATTATAAAATATAAATTAGTTATTATTATTATTATTATTATTATTAATCCTTTGCAACTCGAGTGGCGCCGAATTAGCACCACGTAGATTTAATTGGCAACTTTAACGGCGCTGATACGGCGCCTGGCTGATTAGAAGACTTGTGTCAAGTAACCACGTTTTGCTACCATAAAGGACTACCTGTAGGATGATTGTCCTTTATATCCTGAATTTTAAGTGCCTAAATATCAACCACAAGCTGAGTAATTTATTGATCGAAAAGAAATATTTATACAGTATATTGAAATTTTTATAAATGTGCGTTAAGTTTTGAAGACAATTTAAGATCACGTGTTTCATATAAGTCTTCTTATTTATATTTATATATATATATATACAAATATCTCATACTTATTTGTTATTCATTCGTTCTATATACAAATATATACACACACACACGTACGCATAGTGGAAAAAGTTGAATTTACAGAAAATTTCATTTCTTATATAAGAAAAATAACATCAACATCAAAACGCAATTCAATCAATATTCTTGTCTATATTTATGATTGAACAACCTAACGGAAAATTGTATCTCGGTAAGAAATTCTTATAAAAGTAGAAGATATGATTTAATATTACACGATATAAAGTACATTTGGTGGTAGTGGTAAAATAGTGTAGGTATGTAAATGAAATGAAACTCGTGAATGCTTTGCATCATAAAGTTTACAAGTATTAACCCCATGTGGTATCTCGTTGTGTACTCCCATGAGACCTCGAATCAAATTAGATTTAAAAAACAACAACAAAATAATATTACACATCATACCAGTTTAAAATGGAGACATTAAACTAACATTTATATTAATTTAATCGTAACTTTGACATGAAAAGTATAAATGTCAAGTATTTAAAGTTTTGAAGAAAATAGTGAGAAAAAAATAAAAAAAAATTAAATAAGATTATGAAACATGCTAAAGGGTCAAAAGTCAGATTATTATACTTGTACTTGTCCCACGAGAAATATGATTTAACCTAAGCCGGATAATATCGTATGCCATATGTCGTTCGCACGTATTTGTCACATACGAGCTAACTCAAACTCTGACGACTGTATAACAGCAAATGGGGAGAAAGAAGAAAGGGCGGTGAGGAAAGGGGAAGAGTACTTGAATACCCTTTCAATTCCTCTCATTCCCTTTCTACTTGTTCTAAGGAATATAATCAAACAAAGTCTAACGAAACATTTGAAATATGCATTCTATAATATAAACCATTACAACTTAACTTTCTTGTTTAACTTTGATCTATAAATTTACAATATGAATTTTAATTCTAATAATTTCATTTATGTGTAGGAGAAATATCTTTGTTATTTTATATTTCATTTTGTATTAAGAGAACTTGTGTGGTGGTAATTTTTGATAATATCAATGATTGATAAGAAAATTTCTTTCGTTTTTATTTAATCATTTTCTTTGACATATTTTAAAAGGTATAATAACAATGATTGCAATGAAATATAAATTAATATGTGTTAGGTTATATTTATTTTTAATTTAATTTTTAATATTATAGTATATTATGTTAACAAATAAAAATAGAAATGTAATAATAAAATATAATAAATAAAATAAAATATATAAATATAAATATATAAATATATAAATATAATAAATATAATTAAAAATACAAATATATAAATATAATAAATATAATAAAAAATAAAAATAAATAAAATAAAAATTGTGTTATAAATTTTGTAATAAACTTCATAATGAATTTACTTTTAAATTATTAATTTAAAACTCAGCAACTTTTGGTTTACCTTAATATTTATTATATAATATAATAAATTAAATGTGCTACTAAATAATAGAAAACTACTTTAAAATACAATTTCCTTTTCAATACAAAAACAACAAAAAGAAAAATACGAATAAACCATAAATAAAAAAACTGTTTAATATAAAATTAAATTCATTGAATTTCTCTCAGAATTACCTGTGAAATATTTATAATTACATTCAGCACACATACCTTTTAATAATAATATCAAACATACTAATTTATTAAAAATAATTTAATTTTTATATTTAATTAAGAAATGTTTTCGAAATATGCAATCACTTGTTACACCATATCTCACAAATGTAAATCGTAAACTATAAAGCGTTAAATCTGCAGAGTAAGAATAGAAGGAAAAAGAGTGGTGGTGGGAGTTTAGCAATAAATACGAGAGGGTTAGAAAAAAAAGAAAGATATGGAAACGAGAAAGGGAATGGAAATAAAGTGGTGGATCCGAGTGGTGGATTGGTCATGGTTGGTTGGTTGCTTGGTTGCTGGTAGAACTGGAAGGATTGAAAGGGTGGGGAGTAACCGATTGGACTCTGGGGTTGAAGATCGATTCGCTGATATCGAAGGACGGAGAGACGCGAATAAATAAAAGATAAATAAAGAAAAAAATGAGAAATCCTCGTATATACATATATATATATACATCCTATCTATAAATATATATATGTGTGTGCGTGTGTGTGCAAGCTCATATATTTTCTTACTAGGACGTGAGTTACGTTTCTTGCAGAAACCACGAACGGTAAACAGAAGTATTAGAAGAGAACGGTTTCCTTGATCCTTCCGTATCGGTATTAGTTGAATAAAAGGATTGTATTACACTCGTACAAAAAGATACTACCAACAAAAATAAAAATAAAAATAACAAACGTAGCTATTGTATTGATAAATGGAAAACAATAGGAAGTTGAGGGAGGAAGGGGTTGAGAGAAAAAAAATATTAAACCACTCTTATCCTTTGATATTGGTGAAAAACGTTTAACTGTTTCTACCGGATACGATAAAAGCATCGATCTATCAAGTATTCGGTTGCATCGTTGTGTTTTACATGCCCAAACGAATGTTTGTTATCTCATTGGAAATTTGTTTGGAAATAGAGAAGAGAGTATATGTGTGTGTGTGAGTTTATATATGTGTGTTGTAGACATCTGTTTTGATAATTGACATTTTTAATCACTTTTGTAGTCTTTTTAATTGGTTTTACGATCAATCCATGTTAGTAATTGGAATTTTTAATCACTCTAATCTATTCACGATTAGAATCGTATTACATGATTGAATATTGTACAGGTAATCCTTCTTTAACATGATAAGAAAATTGTGTGCAAATTTTTGTAAAATACTGTACTTTTATAGAAATTGATAACATGATTTTTGATTAATTAAAATTATTTATTCATAAATAAATTTTTGTATATTTGTAATATCGTTGTACGATTATAGATTGCTAATTATTTATTTACAGAATTAAATTATTTTTATATAATAACAAGTGTTTTTCTGGGATTTTATTTACAGTGTTATAAAAGGGTTACTTGTATTAATAAATTTTATATATGCATTTGAAATATTTTTTTAAACATTTACACTGTTCCCTGATACATTACAACAGGAAATTATACTCGATTAAAGTGTAGCATATTTTTGAAAAATTTAATTAAGCGAATGTAATTTTGCAGATACTTAAAGAACGAACGTTAGATAATTCGTAAGTTTACTTAGAATCTAGTAAAGGGCGTTATAGGGCTATATCGTTTATGTGTCACTTAGGACAATCTCTTAGGTTTAATCTCGAGAAAATATTTGCCATTTGCAAAACGTAATCTCGTTGTATTCCAAATAACAATTTTAAACTACTATGTTGTAATCCAATCCTACACGAGATGAAAAAAATAAATAAATAAATTATCGTAACTGTAATATAAATAAAAACGTGAGCTTATGATAAATATAATATATAACAAATATTATATAAAAAAAATTTAATTAATAAATAATTCGTTGGAATATAATTCATCGTTGAATCGTTAAAATGAGATTTTCAATGTTAGATATTATTTTATTATTTTTATTATTCAACTATTGCATTGCATGCAATAACAGAGATGAGATATCGTACCTGTGTTGTACATCCAAAAAGGAACGATCACTATAACTACTTCCCCCGGTTATTATATTATCTCAAAAGTTGCTTCTACCGGTTCCTAGAAGCACGAGAGTAATTTAAATTACGTTATGGTTGTTATTTGAAACTCTTGCTGTATTCAAAAATGGTGTTCTACCTTAAATCATTGATATTTATTTCAAATAACTAGAAGAAGAAAAAAGAAGTATATTAACCAATTAACTGTGATTGACGTATATACTCGTCATGGTGAAGTAACACACGATTTTTTTCAATGACGAGTATACTCGTCATTAAAAAGTCTATTGACGAGTATATTCGTCATGCGTATAAAGTACTGACCATTGGCTATTTAAAATGTAATTTTTGAGAAAAATAAAACATATTCAATTTCAAGATGTTTTAATCTCAACTTACTCTTACTCTGATTGACGAGTATGCACGTCATGGCTTGATTATGGCGAATCAAAACGGTTGATGCTCTCAAACAAGGGCGTCACGGTTGACTGGTTAAAATATACGTTTTATTATACAACGTGGTATTATTAAACTAAATTTTTCAAATATTAACGAACTAGTATTATCTATATAATATACTAGGGATGCCCCGCCATGCATTGTTGTGGCTCACAATCAGTCCGATACACACGTTTTTAAGTCAACGAAGTCCCTTATACCGCCATCTGTTACAATCTTATCGAACTAACAGAGATAATCATGAGTCTTTGTTAATAAACAAATAATTCGCAATAAAATAATATTGCGATTATAAATTGAGATAAAAACTATCTTATCTTTCAAGTTGGATGAAGCTGCATACAGTGTACAAAATTTTATTAAAATCGGTTCAGTAGTTTAGGAGTCCATTGTGGACAAACAACGTGACACGTAATTTATATATATTAAGATATAACACACATACATAAAACAAAGTATCGTAACACCAGTTATCAGAAAAGTATAATTGCAATAACGTCAGTTGCATGATTATTACTGTAGGAACAAGGTCACAGTTTTTACAACAGAATGCACTTATCATGCATTTAAAGCCATGTCATTATCGTCAGTGAGATTTTCAAATTTAGCATCGTGTATATCTGTAAATGTATGTGTGTGTATACAACGGGTTAAGCGATTTCAAACCTGTGGAATGTTACAGTTGCTTTTGATGTTTGCATAATATTTTTGAAAACGTATTCGTCTTGTTGTTACCCGATTATGTTCGTGTCGTTTAACTCGTTTTACTACTCCTTGGTTTTATATATACGAAGGGTGACTTTTATTCTAAAAATAGGTTAATGCAGTCTTGGAAAACTTCGATGACTATACGCACAAAGTTGAACAACGTTTTTATCTTTTTTCTTGTATTTCTTTTGATTATTCTTAACAAAAAAAAAAAGAAAAAAAACTAGACAAATCTTAAAACATTTTATTGTATTATAATTAAAATTTATTCTTAATATAGAAACGATTTAGAATAGAAAGTAGTTAAGAATTGTTTCATTTCGTTCGTGTTACTTGTCGAGAAATATACAAAAAAAGAAACAATTCCATTGAAGAATAAGGAGAATAAGAAGAAGAAGAAGAAGAGGGGAAAGAAAATTAGTAGCAATTAAGTTGAATGGGGCAGCTTAACGATGAACCGGGTGCAAACGGAACATTATTTTCACGTAAATCTGTGAAAAATAAAAAAAATAAAAAAGAAATAAAAAGAAAAAAATAACGATGCTCGAATTATATCAGCAGGAAAGAAGAAGAACAAAAAATAAAAAATAAAAAATAAAATTTCTTTTACAATGTTATCACGAGTGAGACAAATTTTCATTTTACTTTTATTCGTAATAATTATCAACAGAACAAATGTTTCCTAGCACTTTGCAATATTAAAATGAAATATACAATTAGTCAAATTTTGTTAATTACTGAAGCAGTCATTTTTGTTTGTTTATTGTTAATTTTAAATTAAATAAAATCAAAAAGTTAAAATAGTTTACTCGTGGTAGGTTTTTTAAACATGGAAAATAATTTAAAAGCAAATCCATTAAAATAAAATATTAAAAATAAAATTCAATATAAAAAAATCCATAAAATAAACGAGTTATAACATTATTATTATTATTAAATATTAATGATTATTTAATATAAATTTCTGATCTGATTAAATTCGATTTTGGTAGGAGCATGATTAATATATTATTAATTAACTTGCCTATTTTTTAATTAATATTATTTTTTATTATCACACATAAATGTATAATAAAACATAAATATGTGTATATGTGAGAATTACATAATTACTTTATGAAATAATTAATAGCAAAGAATGATGATTAAAGAAAACGAAAAAAATTAATTGTGAAGTTGTGAAAGTTGATAAATTAAGTTGGAAAATCGTTGGTTTGTCTTTGAAATTGCTTTGGTTCTTGGAATGGTCGGAACCACGACTAATTTGGAGTTTCCGATAAACGAGATTACGAACGTTCCGGAACAATAAAGCAGACCACTTCGAAAGCCACAGCTGGTTTAGCAGATTCTGTTATACGTGTAGATATTATACTATAGTGAACGCACTTCGTCGATGTAATCCGCGTTAAGGTATAAGCCTAGTGTGACGCCCATAATTTCGACGATTTTTCATGAATTTTTTTATATATAAAAATAAAATGCAATTGTTTTGAAATGTAGATTTGTTTTTATTACTGTCTTAAAGTGTTTAGAAAAATTTTTTTTCACTTCATTTTACATAAATTTGTTTATGATTTTCTAAGTCAAAGTAGAGTCCTCGAAAAAAAAGTAGGTTATCTCGGGGAAGTACACAGCCTTTCGTAATCATCTGAAACCAAAACTTCAAACAGATTATTATTCTGTAGGCTTGTCGCTAATGACTAAACTTCTAATATGCAAACATTTTTTAGAAATAACAATAAAGCGGACTTGCAAAAAAAAATTATTTTTTTTAACTATTTTTAAATATATGATACTTAAATTAAATATATATATATATATATATATATATATATATATATATAATATTTATTTTCAATAAACAGACGTCCTTGTCAATATTTGTCCTATATATTTACAATAGTTAAAAACAATTTGTTGAAGAAATTGATTTATTTAGAAATTCGTTGAAACAAATTTCGAATGAATTTTATTTTGAAGAAATGGAAAGAAAATATATAATTTTGGGATCTTAGTGTTAACTTTTTATTTATAACTATTTCATATTTAATATTTTTAAAAATGCCAATATTTTGTTCCAATTAAAATTGGTGAATTATTACTGCTAATACTAACAGTATAGATACTACTTGTATGTTATTTTTTTATTATTGGATTGATAAAGAATATATATTTAAAGTGAAATTAATTTTTAATATAATTAATTACTATTTTTGAATTGTTTAATATGTTAACTTTTAATTGTCTCGAAACAAATTCAAGTGAACTCAAATGAACTTACATCACTTTCTAAATAAACGATTCATATCATTTGATGTCATATCAATTTCCAAGAGTACGTGAACTACACCCACACATTAACCCACACATACACACACATGTACGTACATATATTTTGTTTCGTTAAATGGTTTCACTTGGAATGTACGAACGATTTCTTGTGAAACTCTAGAAATTTTATCGATAGGGAGCAAAGACACGATAAGTGGAATGTTTCTAAGAGCTCTTTCCTCGATTTACGATTTACGACGAATAGTATTAGTAGTAGTAGTGGTAGTAGAGTAGTAGTAGTAATAGTTGTGCCACTTTATCCTACTTCAAAGGAGCACCGTCTTACCAACGATAATAATATATTAAAAAAAAAAAATAAAAAAATAAAGAAGGATAATCCGATTTGTAAAATTCAAGTGTTGAAAAGTCACACAGTTAATATTTCAACAAAAATATACAGAAGAAAATTCAAAAATTGATTTAACTTTTATTAATAAAAGAAAGAAGTAATAAATCATTTCTAATACGTTATTTGATTTTAATATATTAATAGTATTATCGTAATTTTAATATAATATTTAAAATTATAATAAATTATAAAATAATATATAAAATAATAAAATTATAATTATACTATAATTATATAATTATATATACCATACTATACTATACTATACTAATATATATATAGATATATAATTAGTATTAAAATTATAATAAGTAATAAATTAATAAAATAATATATGGAATAATACAAATAACGAAATAATATATAAAATAATAAAATTATAATTCTACAATAACTATAATTTTTATAATTTTATTTATACGAAATAAATTTTGTTTTCAAGTACATGTTAAGTTACTTTATTTGCAATAAATAATTTTGTTATCGAGTAAATCCTATATAGGACAGGAAACAGATTAGGATTACCCCTTTTGAAGTAAGTATATCGACGAGAACGTAGTTGGTGTTTGATCAACGAGCTTGATTTCTCTCTCTCTCTCTCTCTCTCTCACTTTCTCTCTCTCTCTCTCACTCTCTCTCTCTCTCTCTCTGTGTCTTTCTTTACGATCAAAGATTTCGCAAAGCAAAGCACACTCTCAGAATCTTACATTTACATCGGTAATTCGAGCGGTTTACCGAAGGTATGCGTTTAATGGCAAACCATGTTCAATGTTATATATTTTGTTCAAGTGTAAACGTAGTTTTAGTTTATATTTAAGTCATAGAAATATTTTATTAAAATTTTCTAACAAGTTCAATTTGACCCAACATAATATAACCTCACGTCAAATATTCTATTAAAACGCATAATGAACTATTTATACTGCACACCGTGAATGAATAACTCGGTGACTTTAATGAAACATTTTAATTTTTTTATTTGATAAAGTAAAATAATAGAAAATTATTATCGATATACTTTTGTTAATAGTTATATTTTACTTTGAAATTGAATTTTAATTGATAATGCATATAATTATGACGTTTATTATGAAAGTGACTTAAATTGATTTGAATTTTTTTTTTTTTTACTATATCTTATCTATTTAAATTATAAGTATACTTGTTAGGATTTTGCAACTGATAACGACTTGTAATACAACTGCGACTGTTACCACTTCAAAAGTGGTTTTGAAATGTTAGAGTGGAACTGGAATGATTGTGTTGCTCTTGATTTAGATTATATTCATGAATAAAGCCAATTTTGAACGAAAAAACCCGTGTTTTCTTTGTTAGGCCTGGTGCTTTTCAACCCATGTGTCATATATTTATATTAAAATAATATTAATATTTGCATTAATATTTATAGAAATATTTATAATGCATAGTAACAAATATTTTGCATACTAATTGATAATTTGTTTCAACAATATTATGCAAAAACAAAAACAAAATAAGAACGATAAATCTAACATTTTTTTTCTTAACATACACAAGATAGATCGATCAAATTGTTTAAAGTATGCATATTCGGTGCTTTATACCCTAACACACACACACACACACACACACACACACACACATATGAAAATATTTCTATGAATTTGAAATGACTTTAAAACCATGGAGATTTGCATATATTTAAAAAACTTTATTTTATAGAAAGTATATGTAGAGTTAATTGTTGTTTCATCGACAAGTATATTACTCTAGTTATTTTTTAGAAAGAAAGTTTTCAGCTTCGATATTGTCGTATACTCAATAATATTACACACATAACATACACAACAGTGAAACGAGTTGTAGGTGTGTTGAGAAGGTAAAACTATACTAGATAGAAATGAGAGAAGTTCAGCATGCGTTTAAAACTAAGCTTATTTCTGGTATAGCTAGGATGTAGTTTTACTTGTCTCGAAAATTTGCAGTTGCTTTGAAATTAATCTAAAGCTTTAGAATAGAATGGGATGATGGACGAGATGTAACATTTGAGTTGATATTTTACCAACAACTGCCCTTCAAACTTTTTACATACATATATTAGATATGCGTTTTAGCGTTTTAGAAACATATAAACCGTTTTGTATTGTTAAATTATTTCAATTCAATGAGAGATTATTATTATATACATTAAATTGGTGTATATAAAATGTCATTCATTTTTTATATGCAAACATTTGTCTCGAGGCATTAATTAATAACGCAAAAATATTAAAAATTATTAATAGATAGTACTAAAGATCTGGGACTGCAGATAAGAGCGGAAAGAACCAAATATATGGTAACCGATAGAGTTCAGAATAAGCCTAGTAATGGGATAAAACTTTTGAGCGGGTCAGCAACTTTAGGTATATTTAGGATCGATCATAAACCAGACGAATGAAATTAACGAAGAGCTTAAGAAAAGAATCAATCAAGGTAACTCATGTTTCTATTCGTTTAACAAATTACTCAGCTCGCGGTTGCTGTCTAGGCGATTAAAAATCAGGATATACAGGACAATAATCCTGCCGGTAGTTCTTTATGGTAGCGAATCGTGGTCGCTCACGTTACGGGACGAAAAGAAATGTAGAATTTTCGAAAAGAAAGTTGTTCGTAAAATCTTCGGTGCAAAACGCAATGAGGAAACGGGCGAATAGAGAAAACTCCATAACGTTGAAGTACATTGATTGTACAACAAACAGGACATTATAAACAACGTAAAATCACGCCGATTAAGATGGGCTGGTCACGTGGCGCGCATGGGGGAGGATCGAAAGGCGCACAAAATATTGGTCGGTATATCAAACGGGAAAAGACCACTAGGTAGACCGAGACGTAAATGGGAGGATAATATTAGAAGGGACCTGAAAGAAATAGGATACGTAGACCGCGAATGGAAGGATCGCGCTCAGAGACAGGAACAATGGCGGGATTTGGTATTTGCGGCAATGAATTTTCGAATTCCTAATGCCAGTTAATAATATTAATAATAATAATAATAAACATTTTTCTCTCTATTTTCGTTATGCTTTTATTTTTAACATAAACTCTTTTATAGTCGTACTGTCCATTGCTAGAACAACATTTTAACATTTTATAATATTTGATCATATTCGAACAAATAATTAATTTTTTCGTATTTAGAATAAAGTACAATAACCGTGTAGAACTTGTATGTATTATGTGTACGTGTATTATTCAGAATTATTAAATTCAATCAGTTGGAAGCAAAAGGGTATACAGAATGCAACGAAACTTCAATAATTCCAAATGAAATCGTTTTAATTGGAAGATTTTAATTAAAAAAAAAAAGGAAAAAAGCAGGTAGCTTTATTTCTTATCTATATTGTCCGTTATTATATTTTTTTGTTGTCACGTTTTTTCTTGTCCTGTAGTAATTTAATTAATATTACCATATTTGAAACTGGTATTTATATAATTGCGTAGAGAATCGTTTTAATTATTGATTTTTATTTTTTCTTATGTTTTGTGCGAAACAAAATTATGGGATGGAAGTTTAATTAATTTTTTATCATTTATAAAGGATTGCTAGATTCCCAAGACTTGACCTAAATAAAATTAAAGATTCTACGTCTAACAAGATGCTTTATAAATAGTAAATCTGAAGATTTTTCTATTCAAACATAATATAATTTATTCATAAGGAATAAGAAAAATTCTTGTCTTTTTATTTATTTTTCTTATTTTTTTATCCAAATTCCTCGTGAATCATAACTTTGCGAGCACTTGCAATCAATTTATGAATAGAGATAATACTGTGGTTTATGAATGTAGGTAACTACTTTTAACTTTTATTGCAAAAATCCACGAAATGTAGGATGATATCTCAAGTAATGCTTGTTGTCATCGATAAAACTAAATTTAAATATATACAATTGTAAGTAATTAACCAAAAAAAAAAAATATCTTTCTTAAAAAAAGGAATTGAAAGAAAAAAATCAGAAAAATTTGCATGTTTTGCTAAACTGTTATTTTATGTTTTTTTCTTATATAATTATAACGAATTCATTATTAAACTTTAATCATTTCTTTATTTTTTCTGTCTCTCTCTTTCAGTGTTTTAAGTAAACCAGTGTTAACGAGACAAGTTGAAACTCTTTCAAAGAAAACTAGAAACGATGTAAACAATGTATTTTACTCGACAGGAATTATTTATGAGAACAGTAGAATGAGTTAGATCTCTTGGGACGATTCTAACCGTGTTTCCAATTGATTATATTCGTTATGGGATCCAATGATTTGTAATAAGGGGAAAAGTGAATTGATATATACGTGTTTTGAATAATTTATTGGATACATTTAATCATTTTAAAAAGTATAATATAATTATCAATAAAGTTGTCAAGACCTTTTCGTAATCAGTGAAGTTAACAAACTATAGATTCAAAAAAAATTAACAAAAATACAACTTCTGCATAGACATATTTAAAAATAAGAATTAAACTTTAGTGTTAAAATATACAATCGCTGAAAGTATCACCAGGTACCAGACAGATTTAATTTCGAGCAACTAGCAACGAAAATTTTTAAATTATCCGGCATCGATCGTATATGTAGACGTCTGAACATTCAGAAATGTCTGCACATGCTTCATGAGCCAATCTATGGCAGCTGGACCACTGTATCCAGTCTTCGTCGTAGTCCACAAAACACACTACGCAAATAGTTCTTTCAATTACAGATATCTCAGACAGTGGCTGTTCTTTCTTATCTCTATCTCAACTTTTTCCCTTAACTTTAACTCCTATAGCTTTTTCCCCTTTACTTCACTTCTTCCTTTGGCCTTCTCGTCTTTAGTTCGTTGCTTGTACTTTTCTTTTCCCCTTTTCAATGTAGTTTTTACTGTCCGGCGTTAAAAGACTATTTTTCATCTGTACTAGGAGACAAGAAAATACAAACATTACGTGATCAATACCTAATCCGTTTTGAAAATCAACAAAAAAATTCACAAATACAATGAATAATAAAAGAGTCCATTACAAATGAACAAATATCCTAAAGACTAAAACACAGAAATGTAGCTGTAAAAAATACCTAAATCTTACACAATGCAGTGTTTTCCTGCCGAAACAGAAATCGACAGGTCCTGATGTTGCCTTGAGCGTCATTGATAAACTGGATCGCATAATCATGTACAACATGTTTCATCTGTTTTTGATTATTATTTTTTAAGATATAAGAATGGCTAACTTTAGGTACCGTTCGCCGTTAAGTGAACTTCCCCTCTATATTAAGTATATTAGTAATATATATTACGTATGGACATATATGGACTGTTTCTTTAGAAATTTGTGTAAGTTCATTTAAAAAAAAAAAAAAAATATATATATATATAACGTTATTTATGTTTATTTGAATGTAAACTTTTTATAGATTACTAGTTAATATTTAATTACATATAAAGAGCATATGTTTTGTACAATATAAATTTGATCGGTAAAAAAAAAGAAGTAGTCTTTAATATGTAGAATTTTAATTTTCTCGAAACAAGAGAAACTAGACTTAAACCACTTTGAAAATAAACGGTCGACATATAGCTTTCCTGTAGATGGCATTGCGACAAGTATACGTCGAATACATATATATAAGACAGCTTGGAATACTCTTCAATATTTTGTGAGCATAGCTTGATAGTTTAGTAGTTGACTAGTGTTTATATCATATAATTATTTGTATTTAGAAATGTCAGTTTATAAGCCAACAATGCGTCATTTGCGGGAGGTGGTACTGTATTATTTTAATAGTAGACAATCCGCCTGTGAGGCTCACCGAATGCTCATAGACGCTTATGGCCAGGGTATTATATCACAAACAACATGTTACAATTGGTATAAAAGCTTTGAGAAAGGTGATTTCAACATAAGCAGATGTATTAATAAACGACTAAAGAAAGAACAGCGAATTGAAGAATTAGTGCGTTTGAGACTTGAAGACCCGGGTATTACTCAAGCAAAGATGGCAGAAAAAATTGGAATAAGTCTAAATTCAGTTTCACCATTAATAAGAAGTCAGGAATATCAAAACAAATATGAAGAAAAAAAACAGGAACAAAGCTCTATACCTCTAGGTAATATACATATATATATATATATTAATTATATATCATTTTTATATACACAAAGGTTATTATATCCTTAAGTACATGTTGTGAGTGGTATAAACGCTTCAAGAAAGATAATTTCAATTTAGAATTTACTACACCAAGACAAGTACGTAGTGAACGGCTAATTGAACAATTAGTGGATTTGAGACTTGAGGACCCGGGTATTACTCTAGCAGAGATGGCATCAAAAGTAGGAAAAAGTCAAAGTACAGTTTGCAGATACCTAAATAGTCAGGAATATCAAAACAAATTGGAAGAAAAAAAACAGGAACAAAGTTCTTTACCTCTTGGTAATATATATATATCGATACATATATTAGATTTGACTATACTATGATATATATATACTTATGGTGTCCCGGGCACGTGTTGCTGTGGCTAATAAATATATAGATAGATCTGAATCTACGCACATATCATTTGTCTTTTTTTCTCTTTTTTTTAATATCCTTTTAAAGGAAAAATAATTATGGTGGGCTACCATTATCACTCAGAGGTATAAGAAATATACAAAAAACTATTCTCATACCTACCGAATATACACAAAAAATTTCATTTAAATCGGTCAAGTCGTTTCGGAGAATAAGAATAACAAACACTGTGACAGGGGAATTTTATAGAGATAAGAGATATGTTCTTTTTTTTTCACTTTTATTTATTATTCTGAAAAAATTGTAAAATTCAAGAAATGAAATTGACTGATTAGAAAAATGATATTTAATTTACATACATATATAATTAATTTTATTATAATAATTAATCTATATATAGAATAAAAATTTTCTTTTCTTTTTCAAAACTTTGAAACATCAGTCAGTTTAAAATGAGAGGATTTTAAGTAAAAGTTTTATTTTTTTGTTTGTTTTAAACATACTTTGAAACTGTTATGATCATTGTCAAAGTTTATTTATGATTTATTCTTCAGTATACAATATTATATAAACCGTTATTGAGTTTCAAAAGTAATACTGATTTACGAATATTCGTTTCAAAGAATTCATTTTATTTTTGAAGTACTGGATATAAATGATTTAAAATTTCTTTATAAATAATATTTTTTTTTAGATTAAAATATTCTTTAGAAAGTAATATAATTGATATTAATTTATTCATTAAACGAATAAATAATTTAAAAATAGATTTACTGTGTATATGAATTTAAAAATACTGTTTATCAATTATTGTTTATAAGCTTTGTCAGTAATTATATACAGAATAATTCTGTTACTCACTGTGTATATAAATATTTATCTTATTTTTTGTTTCTTTTGCTATTTTGAATTTAGATTTGACTGTTAAGCGTAGAAGGACTGATTCTGATCTAGACTAGGTAACAAGATAATAAAAACATTACGTAATTAATATTTAATCTGTTTTGAAAATTACCACAAAATTTATATACAACAAATAATAATGGTACCTTTTATAAATGAACAAATACCATAAGGACTTAAATACAGAAGTGTAGCAAGACTTACCTGAATTTTGGACGATGCAGAGTTTTCCTGCTGAAAATAGAAATTGACCGCTTCTGATGTTGCCTTAAGCGTCATTGATAAACTGGATCGCATAATCCTGTACAACATGTTTCATCTGTTTTTGATTATTATTTTTTAAGATATAAGAATGGCTAACTTTAGGTACCGTCCGCCGTTAAGTGAACTCCCCCTCTATATTAAATATATTAGTAATATATATTACGTATGGACATATATGGACTGTTTCTTTAGAAAGTTGTGTAAGTCCATTTAAAAAAAAATATATATTCACATATGACGTAATTTATGTTTATTTTAATGTAAACTTTTTATAGATTACTAGTTAATATTTAATTACATATAAAGAGCATATGTTTTGTACAATATGAATTTGATCGGTAAAGAAAAATGAGTAGTCTTTAATATGTAGAATTTTAATTTTCTTGAAACAAGAGAATCTAGATTTAAACCACTTTGAAAATAAACGGTCGACATATAGCTTTTCTGTAGATGGCATTGCGACAAGTATACGTCGAATACATATATATAAGACAGCTTGGAATACTCTTCAATATTTTGTGAGCATAACTTGATAGTTTAGTAGTTGACTAGTGTTTATATCATATAATTATTTGTATTTAGAAATGTCAAATTATATACCGACTAACCGTCATTTGCTGGAGGTGGTACTGTATTATTTTAATAGTATGGAATCCGCATCTGATGCTCACCGAATGCTAATAAAAGCTTATGGCCAAGGTATTATATCCAAAAGTAAATGTTATGATTTGTATAAAAGCTTTGAGAAAGGTGATTTCAACATAAGCAGATCTTCTAATAAACAACTAAAGAAAGAAGAGCTAATTGAAAAATTAGTGCGTTTGAGACTTAAAGACCCGGATATTAGTAAAGCAAAGATGGCAGCAAAAGTTGGAAAATGTATAATGACAGTTTCCAGATACCTAAAAAGCCAGGAATATCAAAACAAATTAGAAGAAAAAAACAGGAACAAAGTTCTTTATCTCTTGGTAATATATACAGATATATATATTAAATTTACCTATACTATAATATACATATATATATAGAATAAATATTATATCCTTAAGTATATGTTGTGGATGGTATAAACGCTACAAGTCGGGTTATTTTTACTCAGAAAGAACTACTTTAAAAAGACAACATGAAGAATTGGAAGATGAAAAATTGGTGCATTTGATTCATGAAAACCCCCGTATGAGTCAAGATGAGTTAGCAAAGCAATTGGAAATAAGCCTACCTACAGCTTCAAAAGGCGTAAACACTCAGGAAATTCAAAATAAATTAAAAGAAAAAGTGCTGGAGCCAAGTTCTATACCTAAAAGTAATATAATATATTAAATATTACTATAATATAATGTATATATATATATATTTTATTTTTTCTTCAATTCTTTTCTTTTTTGAAAAAATTGTAAAATTCAAGAAATTAAATTTAACAATTGAAAAAAAATATATTATTAATATATATATATATACAGGATATTATATCCTTAAGTACATTTTGTGTATGGAATAAACGCTTCAAGAGATGTGATTTTAACTTAGAAAGACGTATTTCAAGAACACCAAGCACAGAATCGGTATATGAAGAAATGGTGAATACTATGGATGAATTCCCGTATCTAACTCTAGACGAGTTAGCAGAAGAAAGTGGAATGAGCATATCTATAGCTCAAACGTTCATAAACAGTATGAAAAGATTAAACAAATAAAAAGTAAAAAGACGTAAGCAAAGTTCTATATCTAATAGTAATATATATATATAATAAAAATATTACTTTCTTTTTGAAATCGGCGGAATGAAAAGAAAAATTTTATTATTTTTTCGTTCGTTTGTTTGTTTATTTAAAACATATTTTCAATTTTTTATTATCAATATCAAAGTTTATTTATGATTTATTTCTTTAGTATATAATATTACATAAACCGTTACTAGGTATAACAAATAATATTGATTTACAATTATTCGTTTCATAGAATTAATTTTAAATTTGACG
This sequence comes from Polistes dominula, assembly GCF_049000335.1. NCBI lineage: Eukaryota > Metazoa > Arthropoda > Insecta > Hymenoptera > Vespidae > Polistes > Polistes dominula. The sequence continues at coordinate 1,865,035 of NW_028300944.1, forward strand.
GGCCTTATACAAATGTTATAATATACATAATTACTTTTTTTATCATTTATCTGAAATAATATTTTTCTTCTAGAATAAATTTTCATTTGAAAGTAATGGAACTGATCTCAATTTATTCGTTAAAGAATAATTAATTTTAAAATAGATTTTCTGTTTATTAAAATGATAAGATTTTTAAATGAATTTGAATTAGAAAACATTGGGTATCGATTATTGTTTATAAACTTTATCAGTAATGATATACAGAATAATTCTGTTACTCATTGTGTATATAAATATTTATCTTATTTTTTTTTCTTTCCCTATTTTGAATTTAGATTTGACTGTACAGCGTAAAGAACTATTTCTGTTTTGTACTTTGGTACAGGATAATAAAAACATTACGTGATCAATACCTAATCCGTTTTGAAAATTAGCAGAACATTTAATACACAACAAATAATAATGGAGCTTTTTATAAATGAACAAGTACCACATTGACTTAAGCACAGAAATGTAGCTGTAACACTTACCTGAATCTTAGACGATGCAGTGTTTTCCTGCCGAAATATAATTACAAGAAATTGACCGCTCCTGATGTTGTCTTGAGCATCACTGATAAGCTAGATTATATGACCCTGCAGCCCTTGCACCTGTTTTTGATTATTATTTCTATATATATATATATATATATATATGAGTGTCCGACGTTATATGATATCTCCGTGTATGTAAAAGCAAGTGTTACGTCAAAAGTAAATGCGGTTGCTTGGATGAATTGTTGAAATATTTTCAAAGAATCCATATAATAAATAGATCTATCCCTTCTATCCCTTACTATTACTATTACTACTACTACGAGTTATTACTCTACAATGAATATTCTTTTTTCTTTTTTACCAGATACAGAGTACCAACGTAAGCTCTTTTAATATAATATTTTCCTATTGAATATACAGAAACTCGTTGTTCACATATCACATGTAACTTATTTCTAAAGGATGATTTTCAAAATGTATATGTATATTTTAATAATCAATAATACAAACATTGCTACTTTTATCATTTAATATTTATACTTCGTTAGAATAAAATTGTTATAAGAAGTCATATAATATTGTACGAGCATGTTAAACAAACTTATCGAGATAGAAAATACGTAATAAGATCTAAGTATTATATCTACCGCACAAACATAAAAGTTTTTATTAAGGGATTAAAAGTAAAAATAAAATAAGTCTATAAAACATGTTAAGAGAATGTAACGCTTTGAGGAAAAAGTTTTTCTGTAAGTATGTCGTGCGAGTTACTCAACCCTTAATCCTTCGTCCTTCTTATTCTTTAAGAAAAAAGTAAACGATGAAGACAAAGAAAACAACACATAGAAGTAGGTATATAACATTGTAACTTGATAAAAAGTCATCTTGACCATCTTATCTTTCTTTTGTTATTACAATTACATAAAAAAATATATACATATAATAAAATCTCATAAAAAAGAAAAAGAAGAAAATTGAAAGAAGAATAAGAAATTAATTTGAAATCTTAAACATGTTTCGATTTAACGATCCATTATCCTTAAATTTGTAATGAAATTCGGTATCAAACGTGTAAAGAAAAAATAAAAATAAAAAGGATGAAATTTAGAAGAATGTTTTGTCGTTCCTAGGGAATTGTTTGATGTTACTACAAGCCTTAACAGTTGAACGGAACCAATACTATTGAACGATGATTCAGCGTGTCGGCTGGTCGAGCACGAAACACGTTTTCGTTCGCGTAAAACTAGCATGTAGCAATCAGAACGAGATGAAGCGTGGGTGGAAAGGTACAGGAATGGTGGGTGGGATAAAAGAGGGAAGCGTGAAGAGAGAAAAGGATAGAAATGGGTGCGGCTAACTGCTGACGATTGGATAGAAGAGGTGTCGAAATCGGAGAACCTTCGGAAAATTCACTGCATCCCAAAGCTATTGAGAAAAATCCCACGTTCTACTCCTATCCCTTCACATACACACACATGCACATGCACACGTATATATTCACTCTTATACATATATTTTATATTATTTTTATTATATTTATAAATAATTGTTTGAACACTTTCATAATTATTGGAACAATTTAATTATCCAATAAATCTTATTTAACAATCTTACTGGTTTTTATAGTTAGACCATTTATTTATTTTTTCTTGATAGAATTTATTTAATGAGTCGTTAGAATCAAATGGAATTAGTTTTATTATTATTATTATTATTAGAGAACCTTTATTAGGAGAAAAAATTAATTTGTTAGCGTGCAAAAGCCACGATAAAACAATACTAGGGATGAGAAAAGTCATAGTAAAAAATAAATGATTTTCTTATTAAGAAACGCCTAACGAACTAAACCAAACCATACATCAAAACCATTGGCGTGGATGAGAAATGAAGGGTAGAAAAATGTTATCGTATCTTAGCCGTACCTTACTTACAATTATAGTAATCTATTAAATAATGTCAAAGTTGTGTCAAAATAAACGATAGGCGGATCCAAGTAATCTATTAAATAATGTCAATTAAATAAACTTAACAACAAAATATATTTTTAATATAACACTGACTATTGACAATAAATTGTGTCAAAATAAACGATAGGCGGATCCAATAATTAAATAAACAATTTTGTTGATTAATTGTAAAAATTCAATATAATTATCGCATTTGCGCGATAGTAGTATATAGTATAGTAGATAGAATATAGTAGTATATAGTATAGTAGATAGTAGTATAGTAGATAGTAGTATAGATAGTAGTATAGGCACCAGTGTCAAGTCACCGGCACTTACCTGATAATTTTTACATGGCACCAACGTGAAGCTACCAGCACTTACCCGATAATTTTCGCATGGCACCAACGTGGAGCCACCGAACGTCATAGTGTTAACATACATGAGTTAAATTTATCTTATACAGTGATCTAGCTATTATTTTTCATTTTACAAAAAAAAATAAAACACAATTGAAACATTTCAAGTTTAGCGAACAAAGTTTGATAAATCTCGTTAAAAAAAAAAACACTATAGTACGCCAATTGGAACAGTCATGAAAAATAACTAACTCATCGTATAACGATCGATTAATCCCTTAATTGACTGACTTTCTATCTTTCTTTCTCTCTTCCTGTTTTTTCTTTTCTATATTTTTTTGTTTTGTTTAATTAAACGACGTAGTATATCCGATAAGAGTATGTCTCTCTTTTTTTTATTTGTTTTTTTTATTTTTGGGGGGGTGGGGCGGGGTGGGGGAGGATAACTCACTCGACTCGTACTTTTATTTTAAACTTTCAACTTTCCTTGTAATTTCATCGCAAATTCGAAGTTGGTCTCTTGATAATGGTTCGATTTCCTATACGATACTAACGAAAACTTTTCTACGACGATAAAAAGTATAATCGTTGAACGATTAGGTACGGGCAAATCGTAGACGACTAGTTTTATTTTTTTTTCTTCTTTTAGAAATTTTCTCGAAAATCATTGCAATGTTCAAGTCGAACGTTGAAGTTTAAAGAACGGAATAGAATGAGTATATGAGAAATAAAAGATATTACGTGTTGAACACGTTGAACGCCACGTGAATTCTTAGGAAAATTGCTGTCAGGCCACAGGCGTTACTTTGTATTGAAAAAATAGTTGAGTGTCAGTCACTTGTGACGGACGTGGCCTAAAAGGAAAATCGAATGTCAGCCACCAATGACTGACGTGGCGCTCAACGTGTTAAGGGGTTATTCCACATACCTTGAAATATTTAAAAAATTAATTTTTCTATTATTGGTAGAACTAATTAAATTATTTTATACTTGTAAGAATATTTTAATGATTTAATTTCAAGTGAAATAATAACATCATGTAAAATGTAGAAATAGGATGTAAAAAAAACGAATTGAAACACGTCCGATGTTAAAAAAAAAAAAAGGATTTCGGAATTATTTGATAAATGTTAGAAAGGTCGATAAAGGAAGGAAGGAACAAAGGAAAGTTTGAAAAGAGTTTGCGATACGCGTGGAATTTGAGAATCATTAAATCACAAATAGTCCAACGAATTCACAACGTAAAACCATTATTCGTCTTCGATATCTTTTCGTTTATATATGTTGAATCGAACCAATTTGAGATCTACGATTTCACTTGGGTTAATACTTTTCTACTATTTCATTGATGTGGTCTTCTTCTTCACGCTGGTAAGATAATCCATGTCTAACTTTATAAGACGAATTATGACTGTAAGTGAAGTGAATTATGTTAGGATAGTGAATGAATTACTTTCTTGATATTCTCTGTCTAAAGTTTTAATCTTTGCCCTTACATTTATCATTAAAATACTTAATCCAAAAATTTTAAGTCAAAGAAAAGAAAATTGTTCGACAAATGGGCTAAAAATGTGTGAATAAAAATTTTCTTGTCTTTTAAAAACTTTCGTAAAGGTTGCATCGAGGTTTTGTCAAGGTTTTGTCAGGGTTGAGTCAGGGTTTTCTAAAAATTTTAGGAGGATTTTGTCAAGGTTTTGTACAGATTTTAGTAAGGTTTTGTCAAAGTTTGGTTAGGGTTTGGTCAGAGTTGTGTCAAGGTTGCATCATGTTTTTCTAAAGATTTTAGCAGGGTTTTGTCAAGGTTGCGCCAAGGTTGTGTCAGGGTTTTCTAAAAATTTTTGGAGGGTTTTGTCAAGGTTTTGTAATGATTTTTGTTGGGTTTCTCCAAGGTTTCTTAAAGATTTTTGCAGGGATTTGTCAGTGTTTTGTCAAGGTTTTGTTAGGGTTTTGTCAGTGTTGCGTCAATGTCTTTTTAAGGTCTGTTTTATTGTTTTATTAGAATTGTGTCATTGTCTTCTTAACCTTTCGTCAAATTCTTTTTCAGGAGTCGGTCAGGGTCTCTTCAGGATTTGCGATTGTTGATTCAGGGTTGCGTCAGTGTTTTCTTTAGGATTTTCTTTAGTGTTTCATAAAGTTTTCTTTTAATCTTTACCTTTACATTTATCATTACAATCCCTATTTAAACTTTTTAAGTAATAGAAAAGAAAATTGTTTTTTTTGTGAGTTAAAAATGTGTGAATAAATGTTCTTTCCTTTACTCTTAAAACTCTAGTTAGAGGCTTGTGGTTTTTGTGGTCAGATTACAGTTCCTGTTTGCTATTACGAACTTAAAAGACTGGACATTTAAAGACTTTTTCGGTCAGCTTCTTTTAATCTTTGATGTATCTACTTTTCTCTATTTCACTTTGATTTTACGATAAATTAACGTACATCTCAAGAAAACCGCTATTTTCTTCGGCTAGCCACGTAATAAATGATGGCTACCTCTTTTTGCTTTTTGTTCTCTTTTTAAACACAAGAATATCAACCGCTTCTGTAACACTTTACCAACACAGATTTAGTTTTCGTTTTAAACGGCTTTCGTGAAACATTAACGAGTCTCGGACGTCGTTTTAAGTATCAAGATTTTCAACGTACACTTAAAGAGAAAATTAAAGTAAACGAGCATCTTTGATGTATATATATATATAAATTTAGATATTATTAGTCTATATATAGATATTCTTAAATTATTTTGAAATTTTGTTTCTTAAAAAATTTATTACAAATATTTAACTGATTCTTTTCAACGTTTTTTATCAATGTTAATAAAATACTAAAAATACACTTATTATTCGTACATTTGAATCTTGCATTTGAATCCTGCATTTGAACTAAATAAACAAGCAGAATTACGTGCATGCATATTCAATAAATGCATGTGACATCTTTTTGTGATTTTTCTACGTTTTATCAATGTTAATAAAATAGTACAAATATACTTGTTTTTCATACACGTACGCGTACATTTGAATTATTGTGCATTCAAATAAAATGAACAAATAACACTATACGAGCTTACATATTCAATAATATATATATAACGTAACACATGCACATAATATATATATATACTTCCTCTTTCTTTCTTTTTACTTGAATTTTTTGCAACCCTTTCTTCGAAAAAGTTAAACTCCTCTATGTCAGTTAACTCTAATGATATCGTTTTACCATTTATTGTACAATTCGATTCAGATAATTATCCTTTAATTGTTCTTACTTTTCAAGAAGAAAATCGAATGAAGAGATAAGAAACGAATTGTTTTTTAGAGTTTCCACTACAAATGCGTGTGTACTTTCAGTTCGTATAATGCTACTACATTTTCTCTTTACTCTCTTTTATTCTCTTCTTTTTTCGTCGAATTTTCTTTTTTACTTTTCATGAGAGATAAACTCGAAATGAGAAATAATGACGCTGTTTTTAGGAAATATGTATGTGTTATGTATATATACGTAAAGGATAGACATGCGTTTTAAAAAAGAGAAATAGAATGAAAGAGAGTATAAAAAACAGGGGTAGGGGAAAAAAAGAAAATGAAGTAGAACAAAGTATAGCACCGTGTTGCAAGCGTGTGTTTTATATTTTTATTATTATTATTATTATCCATATGCGTCGACTCTCACGAATTCGAGATTTTTCCTGACAGAAATATACGCATATATACGCATAGCTTTTTATCCATTTCAGTAATAAAAATATTATGACACCGAATATAGCATACAAAGAGTTGATGCAACAAAAAAATAAAGTAAAACAACTAGACGAATCTAGTTTTTGATTGACACTAATTCTATCAAATCGTTGAACTTTGATAGTTGTTCGAAGTTTATATCATTTGATTTTTCAATTTTTAACGATCATTCGTTTAATTATAATTCATTTGATAAATAAAATAATTAATAAGGATGAGCTAATTTAACTGTTCGAATTTTATAAGCAATTTTATTTTTCGAAATTTTACGAAGAAAATTCTACTCGAGTTGGTTGAAAAATAAAAAGAATAATTTATAATACTTTAGAGGATTGTTCATCATTATGCATAAAACATAATCGTTCCTTGACAAAAATGTGTCGCGAACAATTTTTTCTAATTTACCCCACCCACATTCCTCTAGGAGAACAAAAGGGAAACGAACGAACGAACGGAAACAATTTGGTGAACGTTGAAAATCCGCGTAGCTAAACGTGACGATTACGAGAATTATCTTGAAAATCGTAACCAACGTAAAATGATCGATTTAGAATCTCGTAGATTTGAAACATCGTGTTATTACCATCGAACATGTTTCCATTCGCTCGGTGAGATATTGGCTAAATGCCAGCCAATGAGAGATTCGACATCGAACGAGAAAAAGTACTTCACATTTTACGAGTTAACCTTACTACATTTTTGTGATTCCATTGTGAACAAAAATTTTGCCCAATATCTTTTCATCCCGATTTTGATAAGCATCGAATGAAGTAGATATAAAAAATATCTAAAGTTGATATGAGTCGTTTATTTTGAATGTTGAATAAGTTCATTTTCTAAAATGATCGAGTAAATTAACAAAAATATTATTCCACTCTCTGTGTAATCCGTTTTTTATTCACAATATTGCAATTCAAACATAAATGGTTCATACAATCATTTGTTTTTCTTTCATCTTTCTTTCTATTGTTTGATTTGATTTTATTTGTATTTTATTTTTCACTTTCTTGCCATTTAATATTCCGCATCAATGAAAAAAAAAAAAAGGGAAATTCAATCGTACGTGTGAACGATTCGGATTCCTCTTGTTGGTAGCATGAAGAGAAAAAAAATGTGTATTGTATCCAGATTCCTCAGTTAGGTTGGTATTTAGGCTCTGTTTAATGTTCCGGAAGCATGGAAACATGTAGGTTCACTTACCGAGCGTCGCAGAAATGGGAAAAAAGGTTGAGAAAAAAAAAGAAACTGAAGGGGAAAAGAAAATGGAACAAATCGACCATGACAGTTGAGTTAAGGGGTTGGAAAAGTATATGGGAGGGAAAAAGAAAGAAAAATATAATAGTTAAATATATTACAAGATAAGAAGGAAAGAAAAGGAAGAAAAAATTTTAAAATACATTTCCTTTTTTACCATTCTATATAAAAAAAAAAAATAATCTAATAGAAAATATTTCGATCGTATTAGAATAATGCATTTCTTATCCGATACATCGAATAATATTAAACTCAAAGGACCCTCAACAAAATCTATGCGAGATCAAACGAACAACGAGTGGGGGCAGGCAGACAGGCAGGCAGGCACCACTCAGCTTGATTAACATTGAAAGGGAGGGAAGGGGAGTTGGTTAGTTCACTAGGATGGTAAAATAACGAACGATTTTCCAGATACTAACAGGAAAAAACTAGAGGTGTAGGAGGAGGATAGATGATAGAGAGGTGAGAAGGTGAAAATAACCGTGGAATGTGCCAAAGCGGATTTAGATGTACCACCCATCCCGTTCCCATCCCCCAAACCCTCTTTTCGACCTATCTATATTTTATTCATGGATCGGTTAGCGGATATGAAAGAACGAAAGCTGGATCGAAGCTGAGAAAAAAAGAAATGAACGAGGAGGATCGTCACTTTCTGTTTTTTGCATTTTATTGCTTGGTCAAAAAAAAAACTTCTTTTCTCCTTGTCTGATCTTTGAAAGAGGAAGAAAGGAACGAGAGATAAATTTAAAGATAAATTTGGAGATAAATTTAGATAGAGTGAGAGAGTATTGTCTTGCAAAGTAGCATACCACCACCCTGTTACTCTACTGAGTTTGGTACGCCTATGCAATGTCATCAATCAAGGCGGTTTCAGCATCGACGGACAACAATGAGAATACCGTCGCACGAGATCCGTGAAACCATCGATCGGGTTTGATCGATCTTATTCGTCTACCGTATCCTCCATAGCAAGCAACGGATCCTGGATTCCCCAACGTTGGGGGATTCCATGGATAGTGGATATAACGTCAACTTGACTAGGTGGTAGTGGTGGTGGTGGTGGTTTAATGCTGTTGATCGGACGATCTGGGTGGTACCGCAGATAGAAAGATCTTTTCACTGTTTTCAAGTGGATCTCGATACGAATTGGGGTCGTATCATTGATCCTCTTCTTATATATATATATATATATATATTTACGCTTTCTTTATCTTATTTCCATTAAATGAGAACTCTTTTCTGGAAACGATCCTTTGATAAATGCGGGATGATCAATTGTACTACATGCCAAATACTGGGATGATTGGATGGGGAATCCTGGATAGTTGAATGGATAGATAAATGCAGTTGCCATGAAAGTGACAGATCTATGGTTCGAGTTAAGTCAGTCCCCAGCAGCTCAATTTTGTCAAGAATCCTACAAATTGGGGACTCAATCCCAGGATAGACACATTCGATAATCATACAATAACAAGAACAAAATTAATTTAGATTTATCAAAAAGTTTATAAAAGACGATCGTAGCGACGTGAACGGCTTGATGGGGAACTAACGATAGTAGCGACACGAACGGTTAATTGGGGCACTAGTTTACTAAACTCTGAAATTATTTTAATTTTCTGTAGTGTCTACCAACAACACAGGCACACGCTTTCACACTTTGATTATAAGAAATTAATCCTCCAAATTTTTATGTAAGGAAGGATAAGGTATTATAGAAAAAACACTAATTTAATTAAACTAATAAATTAAAAATACATTTTGTTATCCTGTGATGAAGAGCAGAGTACTGTAAGCATATGGAGTCCTTTAGTAATTGTAATGAGTGATGAAGAAAAATTATGATTAAATTAAAATAATAAAACGTAGGATATTTTTATTAAAATCGTATAATGAATCACAAGTTATTCGTAACATTTAAATTAATGAAAAAAAAAAACCTAAATAACGACCTTTGTCCTATTTCCCATATTGATTTTGACGAGCAAAAGAAATGAAAGTTCCGATGAACGTAGAAAATGTAATATTGTTCTCATTTCGAGTTTCGAATTTTTAGATAAGATTGATCGAACCTTAAATCGCAATGGGACTAAAGGAAACACAGGTAAAACATTTTCAGGATTCACAGGACTTATGAGCTCGCGTTAACAAGAAACATATTCCCGTAGGACGTACACAAACACATAGGCATCCTGCAAATGACAAAATCGGTCACGTCATGTTCGTGGTCTGCCAAGAAATATACACATACAGACACATTGAAATTGTGTAGATGTATATGTATTATATGCATAGACATTATTTTACGTGTCACATGTTTCTCCTATGGAACCAAGCAAATCCCTAAAAAACTCTAGTTTGTCGTTTTGTTTTCAAAAGGGAAATATTCGAGCGTGCAATTTCTGACCATCCCACGTATACTGACAAACAATTGGTTTTAAAAGGATAGAAAGTACTATTTAACTCGTAAGATACACCGATGTGTTACATACTAGCATAATTTTCAAAGATAAGACTGTTTTAGGGAGTTTATTAAGAACACCTATTACCATAATCTCCTTCCTTACTTTAAATCCTACTTTATGTACTTTTACATCGTTGTCTTATTGTCAAAACGTTGTACGATATTTAAATCAAAGTCTTAACACGTTTATCATTTCTTTTTTTTACCCAGTTAAGTTTGATTGACGAGTATACTCGTTATGAAGAAGTATTGACGAGTATATTCGTCATTAGTGACCATTGGCTATTTATAGACCACATACTTCTGACTAATTTTTAACCAGTTAACTGTGATTGACGAGTATACTCGTCATGCAGAAGTGTATTGACGAGTATACTCGTCATGCTTATAAAGTAATGACGATTGGCTATTTAAATTGTAATTTTTTAGGAAAACAAAACATATTTTCAAATTTTAATGTTTCCATAGCAACTAACTTTGCGATTGACGAGTATAATCGTCATGGCTCAATTCTGGCGACATAAAATGGTGCTAGGTCTCAAACAAGAGCGCTACAGTTAATTGGTTAATCATACTATTCTTACATGTATTATTTTATTAATAATAATTATCTCAATGTAATATTAAAATTCAAATTATTTTTAAGAAATGAAATATGTTCGTGAGAGTTAATATGAAAATTTAATGAATTATAATTTTAATGAGAAAAGGATATACTTTGTAGAAGATTATTTATTTAACATTTTTTTAATCTATTATGAATATACAGAGGAAGTTATGAACAGATTTATTATTTATTTTTTTTTATTATAATATTCATGCACGTATTATCTTATTAATAATTTGCTTTATGAAAGATTAAAATCTAAAATATTTATTATTTTCTATGAAGACATAAATTATGTTTGAAAGATTTTAGATGATAATTTAATGAATTATAATTTCAATGGGAAATGGGATTTATATTTTCAAAGATTATTTTGAAAGTTAACATAGGAATATTTTATACCAGAACCATTCTTATAAACCATCATAAATATACAGAAAAAAGTTGTGACTTAATGTAACGTTTTAAGAAAAGAAACGTAGAATACAACTTTTGCGTAAAACGTGAATGAGAAATAAAAAGTGCTTAGATAAATTTTATGCGAATGGAGAAAATTTATTGTAAAACGAAACCACTCAGAATAACAAAACTTCGTCATATATTTCTTTTACGTTTTTCCTTCATGGTAATCTTCAGTTATGGTTATTTCCATTTTTTATTTCGTCTATGATTCATACGAAATATTAATTTTTCAACTAACTAATAATAAATTCATATTATATCATAATATAAATAAATTACATGTCACGTTGTTTGTCCGCAATGGACTCCTAAACTACAAAACCGATTTTAATAAAATTTTGCACACTGTGTGCAGTTTCATCCAAATTGAAAGATAGGATAGTTTATATCTTAATTTTTAATCGTAATATTATTTTATTGCCAATTATTTGTTTTTTAACAAAGAGTCATGATTATCTGTTAGTTCGATAAGATTCTAACAGATGGCGATATAAGGTAATTCGTTGACTTAAAGACGTGTGTATCGGACTGATTGTGAGCCACAGCAACGCGTGGCGGGGCACCCCTAGTATTTTTATATAATTTACATTATCAAATTTTATAATAATAATAAATTTATATAAGAACTGCTAATTATTATTTAATTCTTTGTACAATTTGAAAAAGAAATTCTTCAAAATTTCTACTTTGTTCTTCGATGTATTTTAAATATAAAAAAACAAACCAATACGCCTACTATCATCGATACCTTCTTTATTTTTTGAAGTGACAAAAAATAAAATAAAAAAGAACAAAAAATCGAATAGAAATAAACGATGCCATTTTATAAAAGAATTCTCAACAAAAAATGTGATATCAGAGATAATGAATACGCTGGTGCTGTTATATTGGTATTGGTATTGGTGTTTGTGTTGATACTGTGAATTCAGCTTGTTGGATAAATTTATTTAAATGAACCCACTCTTCAATAACGATACTTGGAACTGTAAAGACTGCGACAATATCCATTTCTTTTTTTTTTATTTTACTTTTTTTTCTATCTCATTCCATTTCTCTTCGTTCGATTCCGCTGCTTGACATTCGACCCCATTAATTTTTCAACCAATCAACAATTCAACCATCACCAATATCACCAACGTTTCCCACCAGTTTTCTTTGTCGTTTTGGTTGCATTTTTTTCTTCTTTTTTCCATTCGATTATCCCGTTGGGTCTTGTATATAATATCTTTCAACTTTAATCGAACCACTTGGCTAGGAAAAAAAAAGACATTGAAAAAAGGTTTTCTTCAAAACATTCAGAAAGGTTATCTCGATACACCTAAACGAGAAATATGTTCTCTGACTCTTTTGAAATATTTCTTTTTTTTTTGTTATTCTTCTCATTAAATTTATTTCTTTTTTTTTGGGCTTTTTCTTTCTTCATTTTACTCGTTGTTACTTTATACCTTTGTTTAAACATTTTTTTCATATTTTTGTTGTATTCGAATAAACCCTTGATAATATTAACAAATAAACAAAATTAAAAAAATGGTAAAAGAGAAGAGGAATAAACAAAAAAAATATATATAAAAATAAAAATAAAAAAAAAACACTCGATTAAAGAGAAGCCGATAGCAGCAAAACGGGGCTTGGGGAAAAAAAAAAAAACTAAAAACAAAAAAAAGGACTATTTTAAATAAATTTACATATCAATTCGTTGAATTAAGCGAAGCATTACCGGACCTGCGTATAATCTATTTCGTCGGGGCATTATATATACATATACATATATATATATATATATATCGGTGAAAACGAGTAATTGTGCGAAATAACCCAAAGCTGACCGCTCTTTTAAAAAATTTAATCTACCTACGGTTAAACAAACGATATTACTATTTTTGTTGTCATCTCATCATCTAAAGAAATAAATAAATAGATTATTCCTAAGATAGATTAAAAATAAACATAATTATTATCAATTAGACTGTTTTATTATTTGTTCTGTGAGACTCATAAATGTGATACAATACAATTTAGGCAATGTATGCTTTTATTCTGTCAATAAATTATTCAGCTCGCAATTGCTGTCTAAGCACTTCAAAATCAGGATATACAGGACAATCATCTTATCGGTAGTACTTTATGGTAACGAAACATGGTCACTTACAAAGAAATTGAGGGTTTTCGAAAATAAAGTTGTTCGGTGTAAAACGCGAAGAGGAAACGGACGAATGAAGAAAACACCATAACGTAGAAGTGCACCGATTGTACAACATAACTGGACATCATTAACGTCGTAAAAATACGTCGATTAAGACGGGCAGGACACGTGGCGTGCATGGGGGTGGATCGAAAGGCACATAAAATACTGATCGGTATACCGAACGGAAAACGACCACTGGGTAGACCAAGACGTAGATGGAAGGACAATATTATTTCGGGATCTTAAAGAAATGGGCTACGAAGACCACGAATGGTGGAGTCCGCGCTCAGGGACGAGAACACTGGCTGGGATTTGGTATTTGCGGTAATGAACATTCGAGTTTCATATGCCAATTAATAATAATAATAATAAAGGAATACGTCAGACGACTGTAAATATTAACAAAAATTATTATTAAAAAAAATGTTTTATATTGTAGTAATATTATCTTATATTATGAAGTTACGTCTTAAATTTAGAGCAACAGTTGAAGATATTTAACAAAGCTAGAGGTGAAATGATACGGAAATGTCAATTTACGAGCTCAAGTAAAGGTCCTTATGGTTGTGTCGTTATCTCTTTTGAACGATAACATTTTCGCAACACGTAAACGAAGAGTGAAAGAGAGAAAGAGAGAGAGTGGAATTGTAAAAGGGGATGAAACGAAGCCCTTTATGTCGGTGAACTATAGTTCACCACGAGGTAGGAACAACGATGAAACTATCTCACAACTGATATTGATCTTTCTCTCTCTCTCTCTCTCTCTCTCTCTCTTTCTCTTTTTAACGATAACTAGCTCGATGAAGCACTCGTTTCGATGAAACGGTTCATTAATAAAATTAAGCTCAATTAAAAATGAACTTTGGCATCGTATGTATAACGAATAACACGATGAATTTAGCTACCGTAGAATTTTATTTTATTTTTAGAAATTTTTTTTTCTTTTTTTTTTTTTTAACGAACCATCATCAGTCAATTGAATTTCATCGTTTTCTCGTAACAAGACCTTCCTGGAAAAAAAGAGATGGTGGAGGAGAGAGGGAAAGGACAAAAAAGTGAAGGGGAATTTTATTTTTTTTTTTTTTTTTTTTTTTGTTCTTTTTTATTTTGATAAATTATACATCATGTACCGGTATATTTGTCGTCGAGTGTGGCCCCAATTTATCTTTAAGAAATATCGTTTTTACCGTTATCATGTTACTCTGATAGTGAACCGACGTATCAAGAATTTATTGCAATCGATAAACCCCTCCCCCTTCCCAAACATATATTTATATATATATATATATATATATATATATATATATATATATATATATATATTATTTATTAGTTCAATGATATTACATAGGATCAATTTAAAATAAATCGATTTTACAAATTGCATATTTCTTGAAATAAATTGGATGTTAACAATTTTTATTTATATCCTGAAATTAAATTGTTGTTTGATTATTTCGTGTTGGTATACGATAAAAATATGCAATGCATGCTAACAACACACACTTACGTTAGGTGTCCCTTTTGACCTAAGTTTTATTACAATGACATGAGAGAAGGTGCTGATAGTTAACAATTCGAGAGTAACAGTAGTTAAACACGAATCAAAACCAATTCCAATTTATACAACCAATTTCAGATCAATAATAATTCCAGTTAACAGACAATTCTAATTCCCAACTTTTTCTATTCCATTTCTTTTTATTCATATAAAGTACTTCAATACGTAGTTTTGTATTTTATAATTTTAAATAAAATGTTTCATAAGTAGAGGGAAGTCGCCGAGTGGCAGAATCATAAGGTTTTTCGGAAAAAAAAACTATTTCGGAAAAACTATTTTCGAAAATGTAACTTAAATTATTAGTGAAATTAACAAACTATAGATTCAAAAAAAATTAACAAAAATACAACTTCTGCATAGACATATTTAAAAATAAGAATTACACTTTGGTGTCAAAATATACAATCGCTGGAAGTGTCACCTAGTACTGGACAGATTTAATTTCGAACAACTAGCACCGGAAATTTTTAAATCAACCGGAATCAATCGCATATGTAGACGTCTGAACATTCAGAAATGTCTGCACATGCTTCATGAGCCTATCTATGGCAGCTGGACCACTGTATCCAGTCTCCGTCGTAGTCCACTAAACACACTACGCAAATAGTTCTTTCAATTACAGATATCTCAGACAGTGGCTGTTTTTTCTTATCTCTATCTCAACTTTTTCCCTTAGCTTTAACTCCTATAGTTTTTTCCCCTTTACTTCACTTCTTCCTTTGGCCTTCACGTCTTTAGTTCGTTGCTCGTACTTTTCTTTTCCCATTTTCAATGTAGTTTTTACTGTCCGGCGTTAAAAGACTATTTTTCATCTGTACTAGGAGACAAGAAAATACAAACATTACGTGATCTATACCTAATCCATTTTGAAAATCAACAAAAAAATTCACAAATACAATGAATAATAAAGAGTCCATTACAAATGAACAAATATCCTAAAGACTAAAACACAGAAATGTAGCTGAAAAAAATACCTAAATCTTACACAATGCAGTGTTTTCCTGCCGAAACAGAAATCGACAGGTCCTGATGTTGCCTTGAGCGTGATTGATAAACTGGATCGTAAGATCCTGTACCACACGTTTGATCTGTTTTTGATAATTATTTTTTGAGATATAAGAATAGCTGACACTAGGTGCCGTCCGCCGTTACGTGAACTTCCCCTCTATATTAAATATATTAGTAATATATATTATGTGTGGACATATATGAACTGTTTCTTTAGAAAGTTGTGTAAGTCCATTTAAAAAAATATTTATATATATACATATATGACGTAATTTAGGTTTATTTTAATGTAAACTTTTTATAGATTACTAGTTAATATTTAATTACATATAAAGAGCATATGTTTTGTACAATATAAATTTGATCGGTAAAAAAAAAGAAGTAGTCATTAATATGTAGAATTTTAATTTTCTCGAAACAAGAGAAACTAGACTTAAACAACTTTGAAAATAAACGGTCGACATATAGCTTTTCTGTAGATGGCATTGCGACAAGTATACGTCGAATACATATATATAAGACAGCTTGGAATACTCTTCAATATTTTGTGAGCATAACTTGATAGTTTAGTAGTTGACTAGTGTTTATATCATATAATTATTTGTATTTAGAAATGTCAAATTATATACCGACTAAACGTCATTTGCAGGCGGTGGTACTGTATTATTTTAATAGTAGACAATCCGCCGCTGAGGCTCACCGAATGCTCATAGACGCTTATGGCCAGGGTATTATATCACAAACAACATGTTACAATTGGTATAAAAGCTTTGAGAAAGGTGATTTCAACATAAGCAGATATATTAATAAACGACTAAAGAAAGAACAGCGAATTGAAGAATTAGTGCGTTTGAGACTTAAAGACCCGGGTATAGCTCAAGAAATGATGGCAGCAAAAGTAGGAATAAGTCAACAGGCAGTTTCCAAACACCTAAGAAGTCAGGAATATCAAAACAAATATGAAGAAAAAAACAGGAACAAAGTTCTATACCTCTTGGTAATATACATATATATATATATTAATTATATATCATTTTTATATACACAAAGGTTATTATATCCTTAAGTACATGTTGTGTGTGGTATAAACGCTTCAAGAAAGATAATTTCAATTTAGAATTTACTACACCAAGACAAGTACGTAGTGAACAGCTAATTGAACAATTAGTGGATTTGAGACTTGAGGACCCGGGTATTACTATAGCAGAGATGGCATCAAAATTAGGAAAAAGTCAAAGTACAGTTTCCAGATACCTAAATAGTCAGGAATATCAAAACAAATTAGAAGAAAAAAAACAGGAACAAAGATGTTTACCTCTTGGTAATATATATATATATATATATATATATCGATACATATATATATCGATACATATATTAGATTTGACTATACTATAATATATATATACTAAGGGTGCCCCGGGCACGTGTTGCTGTGGCTAATAAATATATAGATAGATCTGAATCTACGCACATATCATTTGTCTTTTTTTTCTTTTTTTTTAATATCCTTTTAAAGGAAAAATAATTATGGTGGGTTACCATTATCACTCAGAGGTATAAGAAATATACAAAAAACTATTCTCATACCTACCGAATATACACAAAAAATTTCATTTAAATCGGTCAAGTCGCTTCGGAGAATAAGAATAACAAACACTGTGACAGGGGAATTTTATAGAGATAAGAGATATGTTCTTTTTTTTTCACTTTTATTTATTATTCTGAAAAAATTGTAAAATTCAAGAAATGAAATTGACTGATTAGAAAAATGATATTTAATTTACATACATATATAATTAATTTTATTATAATAATTAATTTATATATAGAATAAAAATTTTCTTTTCTTTTTAAAAACTTTGAAACATCAGTCAGTTTAAAATGAGAGGATTTTAAATAAAAGTTTTATTTTTTTGTTTGTTTGTTTGTTTTAAACATATTTTGAAACTGTTATGATCATTGTCAAAGTTTATTTATGATTTATTCTTCAGTATACAATATTATATAAACCGTTATTGAGTTTCAAAAGTAATACTGATTTATGAATATTCGTTTCAAAGAATTCATTTTATTTTTGAAGTACTGGATATAAATGATTTAAAATTTCTTTATAAATAATATTTTTTTTTAGATTAAAATATTCTTTAGAAAGTAATAAAATTGATATTAATTTATTCATTAAACGAATAAATAATTTAAAAATAGATTTACTGTGTATATGAATTTGAAAATACTGTTTATCAATTATTGTTTATAAGCTTTGTCAGTAATTATATACAGAATAATTCTGTTACTCACTGTGTATATAAATATTTATCTTATTTTTTGTTTCTTTTGCTATTTTGAATTTAGATTTGACTGTTAAGCGTAGAAGGATTGATTCTGATCAAGACTAGGTAACAAGATAATCAAAACATTACGTAATTAATATTTAATCTGTTTTGAAAATTACCACAAAATTTATATACAAAAAATAATAATGGTACCTTTTATAAATGAACAAATACCATAAGGAATTAAATACAGAAGTGTAGCTGTAAGGCTAACCTGAATTTTGGACGATGCAGAGTTTTCCTGCTGAAAATAGAAATTGACCGCTTCTGATGTTGCCTTAAGCGTCATTGATAAACTGGATCGCATAATCCTGTACAACATGTTTCATCTGTTTTTGATTATTATTTTTTAAGATATAAGAATGGCTAACTTTAGGTACCGTCCGCCGTTAAGTTAACTCCCCCTCTATATTAAATATATTAGTAATATATATTACGTATGGACATATATGGACTGTTTCTTTAGAAATTTGTGTAAGTTCATTTAAAAAAAAAAATATATATATATATATATATATAACGTAATTTATGTTTATTTTAATGTAAACTTTTTATAGATTACTAGTTAATATTTAATTACATATAAAGAGCATATGTTTTGTACAATATAAATTTGGTCGGTAAAGAATAATGATTAGTCTTTAATATGTAGAATTTTAATTTTCTCGAAACAAGAGAAACTAGACTTAAACCACTTTGAAAATAAACGGTCGACATATAGCTTTTCTGTAGATGGCATTGCGACAAGTAAACGTCGAATACATATATATAAGACAGCTTGGAATACACTTCAATATTTTGTGAGCATAACTTGATAGTATTAGTAGTTGACTTGTGTTTACATCGAATAGTTATTTCAAATTAGAAATGTCGGTTTATAAGCCAACAGATCGTCATTTGCGGGAGGTGTTACTTTACTATTTTAATAGTAATGCTTACCCTTCTAAGGCTCACCAAATGATCGTACACGCTTATGGCAACGGTATTATATCCCAAAGTACATGTGAAGAAAACTTTAGGCGCTTCAGGAGGGGTGATTTCAACTTTGACAGACATATGAGGAAAAAAATAAATAAAGAACGGGTAATTGGAGAATTAGTGCGTTTGAGACTTAAAGACCCAGATATTTCTCAAAGAAAGATGGCAGCAATAGTAGGAACAAGCAAAACTACAGTTCAAAAAATCGTAAAAAGTCAGGAATTTAAAAACAAATTTAACGAAAAAAGCAGCAACAAAGTTCCGCACATCTTGGTAATATATATATATATACATTAATTATATATCATTTTTATATATACGAAGGTTATTATATTCTTAAGTACATGTTGTGTGTGGTATAAACGCTTCAAGAAAGGTGATTTCATCTTAGAATTTACTACATCAAGCCAAGTACGTAGAAAACGGACAGTTGAAGAATTAGTGCGTTTGAGACTTGAAGACTCAAGTATTACTCAAGCAGAGATGGCAACAAAAGTTGGAAAAAGTCAAAATACAGTTACCAGATACCTAAATAGTCACGAATATCAAAACAAATTAGAAGAAAAAAAACAGGAACAAAGTTCTTTACCTCTTGGTAATATATATAGATATATATAATAAATTTACCTATACTATAATATATATATATATATATGTAGGAGAGTTTTAAGTGTAGCAGAGGTAGACAAAAGCTAGTATTCAGTCCTTTCTGTAGATCTTATTTTATTGAAAAGGAAAAATTTATTCAGACTAAAAGAAAAGATTAGGTAGCCCATAAAACCATATACGAACCTTGAGGGTTATTAGGATATTGGTGTAATAAAAAACCATGTGTGCAGTGTAGGGACCCTTTGAAGAATTTCCGATACCTGTGTAAACATATGCGATGCCCTAAAAAGGGGTAACATTCTGATGTGCTAAATTAAGTTTCTGTATGCATAGTTCCCACTACCGAAAACCATAGGCTGTACCTGTCGGTGGACTATGGGGTAGATCCTTATGCTATTGGTCAGTAAGATTTGTAAGCTTCTTCCCTCTCAAAAAGGGGTGTAGGTGATTTCTGATATAAAAGATATGAAAAGGAATAAGAAAGCAGAGTCTCGGTGGTAGAAGTAAAGAAGTCTCAGTTGTAGAAAAAAAGCAGTCTCAGTCGTAGAAGTAGCACAGTAGCAGTCGTAGCCTTAGTTAGATATCAGTTGTAACAGTCGCAGTTGTATCAGTTGTAACAGTCGCAGTTGTATCAGTTGTAACAGTCGTAAGAATTCAGTCGCCCATCTAAGTTGTAACCGTAAGATTGTGAAACTAATATTGTACCTTTTCTAATACCTGTTTTAAATAAATCTTATTAGTAGGATTAAACTGGGAGTATGTTCACCTCGCACCTCTCACCCTAAATAAATTATCCCTACATATATATATATATATATAGAATAGATATTATATCCTTAAGTATATGTTGTGGATGGTATAAACGCTACAAGTTGGGTTATATTTACTCAGAAAGAACTACTTTAAAAAGAAAACATGAAGAATTGGAAGATGAAAAATTGGTGCATTTGATTCATGAAAACCCTCGTATGAGTCAAGATGAGTTAGCAAAGCAATTGGAAATAAGCCTACCTACAGCTTCAAAAGGCGTAAACACTCAGGAAATACAAAATAAATTAAAAGAAAAAGTGCTGGAGCCAAGTTCTATGCCTAAAAGTAATATAATATATTAAATATTACTATAATATAATGTATATATATATATTTTATTTTTTTTTTTATTTTTTTATTTTTTGAAAAAATTGTAAAATTCAAGAAATTAAATTTAACGATTGAAAAAAATGTATTATTAATATATATATATACAGGATATTATATCCGTAAGTACATGTTGTGTATGGAATAAAAGCTTCAAGAGATGTGATTTTAACTTAGAAAGACGTATTTCAAGAACACCAAGCACAGAATCGGTATATGAAGAAATGGTGAATACTATGGATGAATTCCCGTATCTAACTCTAGACGAGTTAGCAGAAGAAAGTGGAATAAGCATATCTATAGCTCAAACGTTCATAAACAGTATGAAAAGATTAAACAAATAAAAAGTAAAAAGACGTAAGCAAAGTTCTATATCTAATAGTAATATATATAATAAAAATATTACTTTCTTTTTGAAATGGGCGGAATATAAAGAAAAATTTTAGTATTTTTTCGTTTTTTTGTTTGTTTGTTTGAAACATATTTTCAAACTTTTATGATCATTATCAATGTTTATTTATAATTTTCTTACTTCAGTATATAATATTATATTAACCGTTACTAGACACTAGAAATAATATTGATTTACGAATATTCGTTTCTGAGAATATATTTTAAATTTGTCGTACTGTATACAAATGATATAATATACCTTATTTATTTTTTCTTATCATTTATCTAAAATAATTTATTTCTTCTAGAATAAAATTTCTTTTGAAAGTAATAAAATTGATCTCGATTTATTCATTAAAGCATAAATAATTGTAAAATAAATTTTTTGTGTATTGAAATGATAAGGATTTTTAAATGAATTTGAATTAGAAAACATTGGGTATCAACTATTGTTTATAAACTTTGTCAGTAATGATATATAGAATAATTCTATGACTCACTGTGTATTTAAATATTTATCTTTTTTTTCTATTTTAAATGTAGATTTGACTTTACAGCGTAAAGGACTATTTCTGTTTGGTACTACTGGACAGGATAATAAATACATTACATGCCCTCATGCCCTATAATTATACTTTTTAAAAAATCAACAAAAATATTCACATGTAACGAATTATAATGGAGTTTTTTATAAATAACTAGTTCCACATTGACTTAAGCACAGAAATGTAGCTGTAACACTTACCTGAATCTTAGACGATACAGTGTTTTCCTGCCGAAATATAATTATAAGAAATTGACCGCTCCTGATGTTGCCTTGAGCGTCACTGGATAAACTTGATCGTATAACCCTGCACCCCTTTCAACTGTTTTGATATTATTTTTTTAAGATAAATGAGAAGCGGACGTTAGAAAAAAACTCAAAAGATAATTTTATTTGTTTCTTTAATGTGTGGAATCGAGAGTTTTCCGCATTTTAACTATCTAATGAACACATTAACCGTCTTGTCATCGTTAAAGTATCATTGAAGAAGATTTATCTTCTGTAGAAATATTTTTACGTCAAGTAATAATAAAATAATTCCTTGATACTTGACAGGGTTTCTGAAAATGTCAGTGCAAATTTGCATGCATCTCAAATATAGAAATGCTTATCTTATAATGTTTGGACAAATATAATATTATCATATTTATTGTAAATTTATTTTTAAAATTTTAATAATAATATTTAAATATTTTTTCACTGTTTGATTATTAAACTTTATTTATTATATATATATATCTGAAATATAAATTATGTTAAACATTACTGTTGTTCTATTCAAAATTTTGTTTATAGCCCTAATTAATCTGTAAATTACTTAAAGATCATTTTCAGGATAAATGATTTCCTCACTTATATTTTGTTACAACAGACATAAAAATTTTTTTTTCATTATTTTTTTGATGTAATTTCTTTCGAAAAAAAATTGATTCGTTTCATTCAGATGCACGCAACAATGCTGTTTAACAAGCAAAAATTTCTACCTTTTGACAAGACGATGTTGAAAGAAAAAAATGTTTCGTGTTAGGTTTGGTTAGATGACTTCACATGGGTTTTTACGAGAGTGATTCTCCGTTCCTTTAAATCCCTCAAACTTACCTTGACATCTTACTTTTGTAAGAAAAGGACACCTACTATATTGTTGCTTTAGAATAAAATAGAAAACGTATAAATAGACAGGGAAATCGTTTGAATATATTGGAATGCTGGCGCCTCTTGAAATTCCCTCTGCCATTGTTTTCCTATTTTATACAGTTTTTTCTTTAAACTTACCTCAATCTTACGCGATGCTGTGTTTTCCTTCCAAAAACAAAAATCAGCCGCTCCTGATGCTGCGTTAAGCGTCACTTGATAAACTGGATCCTATGACCCTGCACCCTTTTTACCCGTTTATGATTAATATTTTTTAAAATATATAAGTAGCCGGCGCTAGGTTCTTCTCGATTTTTCGTGAACTCCCCTATATATTACATAAATATAGTAGTAATATAAATTATGTATAGACATATAGGAACCATTTCTTTAAAAAGTAGTGTATGTTCATTTAAAAAAATAAAAAGATATCACGTAATTTATGTATAATTTATTGTAAACTTTTTATAGATTATTAAATAATATTTAATTTCATTATTATTTTATATTATTATTATTAAGTGGCATTAGGAACTCGAATGTTTATTACGCTAAATACCAAATCCCGCAATTGTTTCTGTCCCTGAGCGCGATCCTTCCATTCGCGGACTTCGTATCCTATTTCTTTCAGGTCCCTTTGAAAATTATCCTACTATCTACGTCTCGGTCTACCTAGCGGTCTTTTCCCGTTTGGTATAACGACTAATACTTAGTGCGCCTTTCGATTCTCCCCCATGCGCGCCACGTGACTAGACCATCTAGATCGGCGTGATATTACGACGTTGAAAACAACCGGTTTGTTGTAGAATCGATGTACTTCATCGTTAAGAAATTTTCTCCATTCGCTTCATAAACAGGGCATATGTTTTGTACATTCTAATTTTGGTCGGTACAAAAAAATGATTAGTCTTTAATATGCAAACATTTAATTTTCTCGAAACAAGAGAATCTAGACTTAAACCACTTTGAAAATAAACGGTCGACATATAGCTTTTCTGTAGATGGCATTAGCGACAAGTAAATTTTGAATACATACATATAAGACAACTTGGCATACTCTTAACCATTTTGTGAAGATAACTTGGTAGTATCAGTTGTTAACTTGTGTTTACATCGTATAGTAATTTCAAATTAGAAATGTCAGTTTATAAGCCAACAATGCGTCATTTGTTGGAGGTTGTACTGTACTATTTTAATAGTAGAGAATCCGCCGGTGAGGCTCACCGAATACTTATAGACGCTTATGGCCAGGGTATTATATCACAAAGATCATGTTACAATTGGTATAAAAGGTTTGAGAAAGGTGATTTCAACATAAGCAGATCTACTAATAAACTACTACAGAAAGAACAGCTAATTGGAGAATTAGTGCGTCTGAGACTTGAAGACCCGGGTATAGCTCAAGAAATGATGGCAGCAAAAGTAGGAATAAGTCAACGGACAGTTTCCAAATACCTAAGAAGTCAGGAATATCAAAACAAATATGAAGAAAAAAAACAGGAACAAAGTTCTATACCTTTTGGTAATATATATATATATATATATTAATTATATATCATTTTTATATACACAAAGGTTATTATATCCTTAAGTACATGTTGTGTGTGGCATAAACGCTGCAAGAAAGATAATTTCAATTTAGGATTTACTACACCAAGACAAGTACGTAGTGAACGGCTAATTGAAAAATTAGTGCGTTTGAGACTGGAAAACCCAGATATTACTCAAAAAGAGATGGCAACAAAAGTTGGAAAAAGTAGAATGACAATTTGGAAATACCTAAAAAGACCGGAATATCAAAACAAATTAGAAGAAAAAGAACAGGAACAAAGTTCTTTACCTCTTGGTAATATATATGTATATTAATTATATATCATTTTTATATATACAAAGGTTGTTAAATCCTTAAGTCTATGTTGTGGATGGTATAAACGCTACAAGTCGGGTTATATTTACTCAGAAAAAACTACTTTAAAAAGAAAACATGAAGAATTGGAAGATGAAAAATTGGTGCATTTGATTCATGAAAACCCTCGTATGAATCAAGATGAATTAGCAAAGCAATTGGAAATAAGCCTACCTACAGCTTCAAAAGGCGTAAACACTCAGGAAATACAAAATAAATTAAAAGAAAAAGTGCTGGAGCCAAGTTCTATACCTAAAAGTAATATAATATATTAAATATTACTATAATATAATGTATATATATATTTTCTTTTTTCTTCTTTTTTTTCTTTTTTAAAAAAATTGTAAAATTCAAGAAATTAAATTTAAAGATTGAAAAAAGTATATATTATTGATATATACAGAATATTATATCCTTAAGTACATGTTGTGTATGGAATATACGCTTCAAGAGATGTGATTTCAACTTAGAAACACGTATTTCAAGAACACCAAGTACAGAATTGGAAGATGAAAATTTGGCGCGTTTGATTCCTGAAAACCCCCGTATGAGTCAAGATGAATTAACAAAACAATTCGGAATGAGTCAACCTACAACTTCAAGGGGCGTAAACAGTCAGAAAATACAAAACGAATTAAATGAAAAAGTACAGGAGCAAAGTTCTATACCGCTTGGTAATATATTTGTATATATTAAATATTAATACAATATAATATATACTTTTTAATATTTTTTATTTAATATTTTTATATATATTAAATTAAATATTACTATAATAAAATGTATATATATATATATATATATTTTTTTTTTTCTTCTATTTTTTTCTTTTTTGAAAAAATTGTAAAATTCAAGAAATTAAATTTAACGATTGAAAAAAAATGTATTATTAATATATATATATATACAGGATATTATATCCGTAAGTACATGTTGTGTATGGAATAAACGCTTCAAGAGATGTGATTTTAACTTAGAAAGACGTATTTCAAGAACACCAAGCACAGAATCGGCATATGAAGTAATAGTGAATACTATGGATGAATTCCCGTATCTAACTCCAGACGAGTTAGCAGAAGAAAGTGGAATGAGCATATCTATAGCTCAAACGTTCATAAACAGTATGAAAAGATTAAACAAATAAAAAGTAAAAAGACGTAAGCAAAGTTCTATATCTAATAGCAATATATATAATAAAAATATTACTTTCTTTTTGAAATGGGCGGAATATAAAGAAAAATTTTAGTATTTTTTCGTTTTTTTGTTTGTTTGTTTGAAACATATTTTCAAACTTTTATGATCATTATCAATGTTTATTTATAATTTTCTTACTTCAGTATATAATATTATATTAACCGTTACTAGACACTAGAAATAATATTGATTTACGAATATTCGTTTCTGAGAATATATTTTAAATTTGTCGTATTGTATACAAATGATATAATATACCTTATTTATTTTTTCTTATCATTTATCTAAAATAATTTATTTCTTCTAGAATAAAATTTCTTTTGAGAGTAATAAAACTGATCTCGATTTATTCATTAAAGAATAAATAATTTTAAAATTAATTTTTTTTGTGTATTGAAATTATAAAGATTTTTAAATGAATTTGAATTAGAAAACATTGGGTATCAATTATTGTTTATAAACTTTGTCAGTAATATTATATAGAATAATTCTATGACTCACTGTGTATTTAAACATTTATCTTTTTTTTTTATTTTAAATGTAGATTTGACTGTACAGCGTAAAGGACTATTTCTGTTTGGTACTATGGGACAGGATAATAAATACATTACATGCCCTCATGCCGTATAATTATACTTTTTAAAAAATCAACAAAAATATTCACATATAACGAATTATAATGGAGTTTTTTATAAATAACAAGTTCCACATTGACTTAAGCACAGAAATGTAGCTGTAACACTTACCTGAATCTTAGACGATACAGTGTTTTCCTGCCGAAATATAATTATAAGAAATTGACCGCTCCTGATGTTGTCTTGAGAATCATTGATAAGCTAGATCATATGACCCTGCACCCCTTGCACCTGTTTTTAATTATTATTTTTTGTGATATATGAGTGGCTGGCGCTAGGTGCCGTCCGCCGTTAAGTGAACTCCCCCTATATATTAAATATAGTAGTAATATATATTATGTATGAACATATATATATATAACTATCCTGTAGATGGCATTAGCGAAAAGTAGACGTCGAATACATACATATAAGATAATTCGGAATACTCTTTAAAATTTTATGAATATAACTTGATAGTATCAGTAGGTTATTGGTGTTTATATCATAAAGTTAATTCAAATTAGGAATGTCAGTTAACAAGCCATCAATGCGTCATTTGCGAGAAGTGTTACTTTATTATTTTAATAGTAGCAAATCTGCTAATCAGGCTTATCAAATGCTCATACACGCTTACGGCGAGAATATTATATCTAAAAGAACATGTGAAAAAAACTTTGCGTTATTCAGGAGCGGTGATTTCAATTTAAACAGACCTACTCCAAACACACTATGTAGAGAAAAGAAGGATGAATTAGTGCGTTTGACCTGTGAAAACCCGGGTATGTCTCAAAAGGAGAAGGCAAAACAATTGGGAATAAGCAAACGTACAGTTTCAAAGTACCTAAACAGTCACGAGATACAAAACAAATTAAAAGAAAAAGGACTGGAACCAAGTTCTATACTTAAAAGTAATACATATATATATTTTTATTAAATATTACTATAAAATTATGTATTTATATATATACAGGATATTATATCCTTAAGTACATGTTGTGTATGTTATAAACGCTTCAAGAAATGTAATTTCAACTTAGAAAGACCTACTGCAAGAACACTATCTAGAGAAAAAAAGATGAATTGATGCGTTTGTCCTGTGAAAACCCGGATATGTCTCAAAAGGAGATGGCAAAACAATTGGGAATAAGCCCATTTTCAGTTTCAAAGTTCTTAAACAGTCAGGAAATGCATGACAAATTAAAACAAAAAGGACTGGAGCCAAGTTCTATACCTAAAAGTAATATATATATATTTATATTAAATATTACTATAAAATAATGTATATATATATATATATTTTATTTTTTCTCCTGTTTTCTTTTTTTGAAAAAACTGTAAAATTCAAAAAATTAAATATACGATTGGAAAAATGATATATAATTGATATATATATATATATATACAGGATATTATATCCTTAAGTATATGTTGTGTATGGTATAAACGCTTCAAGAGATGTGATTTTAACTTAGAAAGACCTTCTTCGAGAAAACTATGTAGAGAAAAGAAAGATGAATTAGTGCGTTTGACCTGTGAAAACCCGGATATGACTCAAAAGGAGAAGGCAAAACAAGTGGGAATAAGCAAACGTACAGTTTTAGAATACCTAAACAGTCAGGAAATGAAAGACAAATTAAAAGAAAAAGGACTGGATCCAAGTTCTATACTTAATAGTAATATATATATATTTTATTTTTTCTTCTATTTTTTTTTTTTTTGAAAATATTGTAAAATTTAAGAAATGAAATTTAACGATTGAAAAAAATGATATATAATTGATATATATATACATAGGATGTTATATCCTTAAGTACATGTTGTGTGTGATATAAACGCTTTAAAAAAGATAATTTCAACTTAGAAAGACCTACTTCAAGAGCACCACGCTCAGAGTCGAAAGATGAAGAATTACTGAATATTCTGGAAGAATTCCCGCATATAACTCCAGAACAGTTAGCAGAAGAACGTGGAATAAGCATATCTAAAGCTGAATTGTTCATGAACAATATGAAAAAATATAACAAATAAAAAGTAAAAAGACGTAAGCAAAGTTCTATATCTAATAGTAATATATATATATATAATAAAAATATTACTTTCTTTTTGAAATGGGCGGAATATAAAGAAAAATTTTAGTATTTTTTCGTTTTTTTGTTTGTTTATTTGAAACAAATTTTAAAGATTTTATGATCATTATCAAAGTTTATTTATGATTTATTTCTTTAGTATATAATATTACATAAACCGTTACTAGGTATAACAAATAATATTAATTTACGAATATTCGTTTCATAGAACTCATTTTAAATTTGTCGTACTGTATACAAATGATATAATATACCTTATTTCTTTTTTCTTATCATTTATCTAAAATAATATATTTCTTTTAGAATGAAATATTTTTTTGAAAGTAATAAAATTGATCTCAATCTATTCATTAAATGTATAAATAATTTTAAAATAGATTTTCTGTTTATTGAAATGATATTAATTTGAAATGAATTTGAATTTGAAAAGACTGTTTATCAATTATTGTTTATAAACTTTGTCACTAATGATATATAGAATCATTCTGTGACTTATTTTGTATATAAATATTTGTCTTACTTTTTTTCTGTTGCTATTATGAATGTAGATTTGACTGTAAAGCGTAATAGGACTAATTCTGATCGATACTAGGGGACAAGATAATAAAAACATTATGGCATCTATACTTTTAATCCATTTTTAAAATCAACAAAACAATTCATATACAACGAATAATAATTGAGCCTTTTATAAATGAATAAAAACCATAGAAACTGAAGACTTTAATGACATAAAGACTCCTAATGTTGCCTTGATTTACTGATAAATTGGATCGAATGACAAGCACCTTTTTCATCCGGTTTTAAATCGTTCACATAATTATTTTTTGAGACATATGAGTGTCCGGCACTATGTGAACTCCCCCTATATAAATAATCTTAATAATTACATATTAAAATAATTGTACGCATATAAATGAAACAATCTTTATTTAACCAAATATGCGTCCAGTATAAAACCATTAGTGTTTTCTAATCAATTTGTTTGAATTTTCATTTTAGAATTTTTGAAACACCGAAGATTGTAAAAACTAGAGGATTTATGTGGTCTTGTCGCAAGTGAAAGTTTTATAACAGTCGTAAAACTAACAATCGTCCAGTTGTGTTTCATTATCCGCAAAAAAAGAATCAAAAATTCGACAACGATTAAAACAAACTTTCGCTTAGAGTTAAATTCGTTTATCAGGTAATTTAGAATGTTCCTTAAATTATTAAAAAATCAAGCCTTTCTAACTAATTATCGGTCAAACTAAATTAATCTAAATAATTTTATTAGAATTTCCTAAATTATTAAAAATAAGTTTATTTTCCTTCTCTTTATTATTAAAAACCCTTAAATTTAAGACCTTTAATCAATGAACTGTTAAGTCTAATTATTAAAAATAATTTTATTTAGGTTTTAAAAATGATTAAAATTCAAAATTTTACCCAATGACCAGTCAAGCTAAGTTCAGCTATATCTTTTTATTGGTCTAAACTGAAACCATAATCAAATAGTGCTTTTAGATTCTAACGCAAAACGATTCTTCGTTTTAAACAGGCCTGCACAGTTGCGATACGCCAAGGTGTACGAGAATATTACGTTGGAAATTCTGACGAACGGGCCCCCCGGTATTATTTAATTAACTTACGACCATCACAACTTACCCATAACAATTACGAGAATTATAAACGACTATGTGAGCAATTATGGCATCTACTCCGACTACGAGATTACACATTTCTCTATTATCATTATCATTATCATTATCATTATTATTATTATTATTATTATTATTATTATTATTAGTATTATTATTAATATTATTATTAGTATTGTTGTTAAAGACTTGTGGAAAAAGGGTTAATATAGTTTGCCATTTTAGGGTTAACTCACTATACGAAATCCATGCACATGTAGTTTATAATGTTTATAGAAACTTCGTTGAATCTTTTTATAATTTTGTATATTTTTTTAAAGTTTTGACAATTTGTAATTTTTGCAAAAAAAAAATGTCTTTGTTTTACTATAATATTATTATATAATTTCATATTTATTATTTATACATTTTTATCATATTTATATTTCTTTTAAATTATTTTATAAATTATTTGTAATTATTTATATAAATCATTATATTATTTGATTATTTTTTATTTAATCCATATATATTTATTATATTAATATTATTTGATTATTTTTATATTTTACTAAAGGGTGCCCCGTCACCCGTTGCTGTGGCTCACAATCAGTCCGATACACACGTCTTTAAGTCAACGAATTACCTTATATCGCCATCTGTTAGAATCTTATCGAGCTAACAGAAATAATCATGACTCTTTGTTAATAAACAAATAATTCGCAATAAAATAATATTGCGATTATAAATTGAGATATAAACTATCCTATCTTTCAAGTTGGATGAAACTGCACACAGTGTGCAAAATTTTATTAAAATCGGCTCAGTAGTTTAAGAGTCCATTGCAGACAAACAACGTGACACGTAATTTTATATATATATATATATATATATATATATATATATATATATATATATATATATATATATATATATATATTAAGATTTATATTATTTTTAATTATCATTATTACCAATATCCTCTTATCTATTTGTTATCTATTATTCGCGATAAAAGAACCAAATTTCAATGCGAGTGCCATTAGAGGGAGAGAGAGGAAGGGTTCATTAAAAAATGGATCGATGTTGGTGAGTATATCGATACATACAGTGGGGTGGACTAGGGGGTGAGTCCGCAAGAGTATATACGCATGAAATTTTGGTGACTTTCGTAGCACATCCAGTGCGTTCGTTCGTTCGTTCGTTCGTTCGTGCGTCGTTCGATTTTATATTCATCGTGTGATATCGTCCGGGCATTGAAAATTGCACTCACGGGCTACTGCTTTTCGTTCGTTCGCCCGTATAATTTATTCTTGCGTGATACGCGCCAACGGAAATCGCGTGGCGTGCTAAACTTTAGATAAAAAAAAAAACATACGT
Organism: Polistes dominula; assembly: GCF_049000335.1. Taxonomy (NCBI): domain Eukaryota; kingdom Metazoa; phylum Arthropoda; class Insecta; order Hymenoptera; family Vespidae; genus Polistes; species Polistes dominula. The sequence continues at coordinate 1,897,061 of NW_028300944.1, forward strand.
CGAACCACCACAGTGAATAGTAGGTCTCTTCTTCCACGTATCACTTGGGATTTTAAACAACACGCTTGTATTTTTTTTTTTTACTTTTTTTTTTTTGACCTGATAAAGCTTCATCCCATCATTACTCGTTAACGTTTTTAAAACTACAATAATTTTCATGAACCCCCATCTCCAATTTATTGCTTTTGACCTACAACCGTTAATTTATTATCTTTCCTATCATTTATTTTTCTTTTTTTTTCACAATAATCTTTTGTTATAGAAATATTATCGTTACGATAGATTTGGTAAACCCTTTGACTGCTAAAGGCGTATATATACGCTCTAATAAATCCATCAATATACACGAAAGACGTAAATATACGCCCTCTGTATTTTTGTTTTACTATAACATCTTTATTGCTGTTTTACCGATTAATTTAACATGGAATTTATTGTGATATGTAACATAACAACTAAATATTGGCAATTATTTCAATGTCGTTTAATTAATTGCTTTTATATTTGAAATTGGTCTATTTTAATTTTATTATCTTTATTCATTCATTATCGTTTTATTATTTTTATAATTTGGTTAAAATTATTAAAATATCCTGTTAAAGTTATTATACTCGGTTACATTATAAATTTTGTATTTTTTCTTTTATACTTAAATTACCGATTATTATTGAAGAAATGCACAAAATAAATAAAGTAAATTAAAATAGCTTAAAAAATTACTTTAAAAAAATTAAAATAAATTCATATATTTATTTTATTTGCCATTATTATCTGTTTTGGTCAGTAGTCAATGGAAAAACAATCGCAGCGACTGACATGCGAAAATCGCGCCATTCCTATTAATGGATTGGTTCAAAAGCGCGTCGCAGTCAAAGGGTTAATCAAAATTAAAATCAATTGTTAAAGGAAAAGTTTAAATAATTTAGAACTTGAAAAGAGAACATTTATTTTTTTATTTCTTCGTATTTTATAATGAATTTTCTTATCTCATTTGAACCATTACAATATTTATAACATATACATATGTAAACTATTTTATTTTATTTCAATTATATCAAACAAATATGAACAATACAAATATAACCAATTAACTGTCTTTCAGATAGTTCTATTCAAATAATTCAAAATCTTTAAAAAGAAATGCACATACGTAGAATCATACATATATACATATATGATAAAATTCGATAAGTTTATAAACTGGAAAAGCATAACAGTCGATTATAGTTCTAGTTGTATACAAGAATCTAATTCAGCGCATACCTTTTTCAGGATGCAAGCAAGGTTATATTAAAGTCGTATAGAGTCCTATGCTGTTTACTCATACTTCGGAAAACTACGTTCAAATCGATACAATTTCCGGATACTTTTATAGACGGGGACATGCCGTTAGCGTATCCAATCTATCGTTTAATATCAGTTGCAAAGCTCGCTAGATATCGAAAACGTTTCGTTCCACCCTTGCCTTCCCTCCCCCTTTCCAACTTTCTCCTCGTCCATTCGGTAAATGTCATTTCGTTCAAAGCGTTTTTCAAATTGTATAAGTCCTTTAGTCAAACCCATATTCTCTGCACACATTTATATATATATATATATGAATACAGACACATAAATATATATTTCTAAGCCCTTAGGCAAATTCAAGATATTGACGTTCACACTACCTAAAAAGATTTACGATGTCAGGTCAAAGGACAATTTAGTTTCAGTTATCTACGCTTAACAGGACCTTCGAAAAGATCAACTTTGCATTAAGTGCAAGCTCTGAACGAGAGAATTTATTTTAAGTAAGCATAAATTTCTCTCTTGAGAATACGAAATTTATATTATTATCTTGGTCTATGTAAAGTAATGGTTTTTTAATGAAAAGTATTTTTAACACCTCAACTGCTACGTGTACATTAAATGCATTTGTACATCAAGCTGATTTTTTTAATTTAAAATGTTATCATTTAAAAATAATTGCAGGTAACCACTATCTCATGTGATGTTTAGGAAATACCACAAAACTGGTGACAATGGGTTCATTTGTTATTAAGCAAAAATCATGTTTTGCATTTTTAGAAATACAGTGTTTTACAAAGGTTTGTCTTCTCAATTTGACCATTTTGAGGGTTTACCTGTATTCACCAAAATTTTAAACAACATATGAACCAAATATTTTCTACAAATGATATTCACACAATGTAATAGATTTAAACAAAAATACTTAAGACTCTTACTTAATTTAAACTTAAAATCCCATAGTTCTATTCAACACAGTTTTGATAACAACTGTTACAAAACTTGAAATAATAAATCAATAATTTGTGTCAAACCAATTGAACAAAACCATCAAACCATCTCTGTCTTTAAGAACAATCAAAGTATCAAACTAAGTTATTCCAATTGTGTGATTGTGTATCGATTTTCAATGATAATAATTAATCGATTAATTTGTAAACTACCTTGATGCATCTTAATCATCAAGCTCATTAATTATTCCATTCCTGTCTCGCATTCCCCCCTCCCTCTCTCTCCCTCTCTCTCATCTTTGATGAGTATGTCATCGATATCCACATATAGTAGATCGTTATGCGATTATCAACAACAATTAAATCTAATTGTACTTACTGTTCTATGAATATATGTCATTGGATGTTTGAAACGATCGATACTGTTCACACACACACACACACACACACACACACACACACATACAAATATACAAACATATACATATGTATATAAGTTAAAATCGTCCTTGTGTGTGTAAAATACCGACTAATGATGTGTATTTTTACGTGGACAAAAAAAAAAGAAGAAAATCTCAACGATCGATTGCAATTTCACTTCTTCTTTCAGATCATTTTCACGTGCAAGACAAATACACGTTTTCATGATAGTAGAAAAGGGATGGGATGGGGAGAGAGGTATGGTATGAATAGAGAGGTGCACCAGGTGCATTGTGTAACGTGTGTGGTCGTATCGGTGCAATATTACTCGAATCGATGGTACAAGTAGGAGAGTAATTGAGTACCGAAACCACAGCAAGTACCGAACAGTATCAATCAGAATGGGGCCATTCGATTCGTCGGGGGGGTCATCTATCAGACTGCTGTTAGAGATATCGATTGCACCAAATTTCCGCATGTCATAGGTTTAGGAATAGAGAGCGTCGAGCACTTAGGTACATTCCGATGAGCCTATTGTCAAGCTGAGAGTTAGGAGTGCACTCGTCGTTGTGTTTTCCTTGAATTTCATCATTTAACGAGTGGTTGGGTTAAGTAGGGGTGGGTGGGTAAGGGAAATTGGTTTTATTTCGACCTTTAAGTTGCATTGTTTCTTTCACCAATAATTTCAATGAATAAAACAAATTCGTGTTCTATCGTTAGAATTATTTATGTAATTATTAATAATATCAATGTAACCTAATAACAATTTTATATACATGTTGTTTATAAACATACAATTTTTTTCTTCACATTGGAGAACTTTGTGTTATTTTTTTTTTCCTTTTTTTTTTTTTACTTCACTGTTCGAATAAAGAACGCATAAAAATTTGATTAAGCACCGTGTGTTTCATTTCGGTTATTCGTATTTTTGACTCCTCGTCCCAAATTCGCAGATAACCAGAACGCATAGGTAGATTTATCATATATTTATTGTTTCACAAAAACATCCACATCGTTTTTTGTTCTCAACATCAAAAAATAGTCCGTCTTGATTAAACAGAGGGTTAGGTGGGGGTTGGGATATTATCGATTAGTTCAGTGCTTATGAAATTGTCAAGAAATAGAATAGCAGGTAGGGTGTTTCGGTTCTGTCAAATAATAGAACAGTATATGAAGTTCGATAGGAAGGATCGATAATCAATCTGGGAACTTTTCATATCGTCTTTTTTATCGAGGTCAAAACTTTCCAAAACTATTCTAATAACGAATTCTTCGAATATTACTACTTCCTATTTGCTAAGGATAACTTCTTTTTTATTTTTAAGGTAAAACGAGCTTGTAATTGATTCAATTTAACTCATCTTATGGTTTTTATTCGCATTTATTTAACATTTTATTAAACTAATCTGCAAATTAATTATTTTGTTTTCGTTTAAGTGCGGAATCACAAAGTTAAAGTATCTTTAAAGAAGATGTTCCTGTTCGTAGAAACATATTTACATCAAACAGCATTTAAAACAATTCTTTGGTACTATTTAGGGTTTCAGAAAATGTAATTGCAAATTTAAATGTACAATTAATAAATGTGCTTGTAAAAAGGAATTGTTAAATAATTGAAAGTATCACCAATCTTTAGATGATTATATATTTGCAAATATTGCAAATTTGATTATATGTTTTGCAAATTCATTTATTTAATTTTTTAATAATATTTTAAACCGTTTTATTCTTTCCATTATAGTTTTTTAATTGATCTATGATTGATTCTATCAACTAATTTGTTAATCATTCAATTTTATTAATTTGATTTTTTAGATATTAAAAATATAATTAAATAACGTTATGTTAAGTGTTGCTGTTGTTAATGTTGTTAATGTTGCAAAGATGTTATTTTCACTTTAATGAGTTCCTGGTAGTTAATATTCAGACTGTCTAAATAATTAATGAAATAAAATCATCCTAGGTAATCTACACATTACATAGATAATCTGTGAAATAATTGATTTCTGCACTTTAGCTGTAACATATATGGAAAATGTTGTTAATGCATCGACTTTCGATGCAGTAAATAGTAAGATGCAAGGAAAGGCATATATGCGGTAGAAACCCACCACCTGTTGCCATGACTACGGGAGGGTAACAACCTTCGGACTAAGCTTTAAAAGCTTTTAATCTATTCTTGATCAAAATTTCGACCTACTTTCGTTCATAACGGACAATTTGATTGATGACAACACACTGAGTGCAAAAACAAATAATGATATTTCATTGCAAATTATATTATTCTATATTTTATTTTGTATTCTTTTAACATATAACGATACATGAGAAGTAAGTGTCAAAATATTACAAAAATGATGAACAATTAAAACACTAATAACATAAATAATGTAAGAATCTAAATTTGGTATCTGAAATATTTGATTTTATGTAACTTGAACTAATAGTTAATTGTTTTTATCTTTTAAAGTTTAATCAGAACGTTTTAAATCTTAATTTATATTTATTACAAATAATACTCTCGTTATAAACATGCGTAACGTTCAGAAAGTGATATAAACAACATTTTAATAAAAGTATTTTGATAGGGGACTTTGTATCAGTCTGAAGGTGAATCTCGAAGAGGACGGTACTCTGATCATTTCTTCCAAGCTTTTAAGTAACAATAGACACTCGCATCGATTAATTAACAAATATTTCAATAAATTACATAAACCAGTTAACTGTGACGCTCTCTGTGTCGTCAGAATCAAGCCATGACGAGTATACTCGTAAATCACAGAATAAGTTGCGTTGCTAAGATATTGGATCAAAAAATATGGGTTTATTTTATAATATTGACAATTTTATTACTAATATTTACTTATTTGGTTAACATAAATATATTAAACTAAAAACGCAATCAAAATGAAATACTTACACCTGGTCGGTGTCACGCATTTCTCCCATGACTGAACATACCTGAAGGAATCCTATTAAAAATCAACTTTCTGACTTTTACCTTTGCCACATTTTAGGCTAACATCTAAAAAACGTTATCATCGCACTTAAATAAATTCGTTACGTGAACTGGTAAGCTGTTTCAGCCAGTGCATACAGGAAACGCATGAGTTCAACTAAAATTATTTATATTTTTTATTTGTTTGTTTTATTTCAGCATGGACTCAAAATATTCTAAACATCTCAAAATTTGAGAATATGTTTCGTTTTTCTCAAAAATTACAATTTAAATAGCCAATGTGGTCGCTACTTTATACGCACGACGAGTATACTCGTCAATACACTTCTCCATGACAAGTATACTCGTCAATTACAGTTAACTGGTTTATCAGGTGAATTATTTTTTTTTTTGTAGATGCGCAATGTTCGAAAAGTCATATAAACAATATTGAATAAAAGAATTTTCATTGTCAGTCTGAAGGTGAATTTTGAAGAGTCTGAAGGTGAATCTCGAAGAGGTAGGTACTCCGATCATTTCTTCTGAGCTTTTAGGTGACAATAGACTCTCCCATCGATTAATTAACAATTATTTTAATATTCTAAAAAATTTTACTTATATTACAGGACAATTTTAAATAATAACATTAAAATGAAAGAAATGTTTATTTTAATAGGAATTGAACTTTGTACAGATTGTACCAAGTTATTATACTTTATATATAAATTATTATTGAATTTATAGATATTATTTATATTTTATGATGATATTGTGCTCTAATTTTCTATTATAATAGAAATCATCGAAATTAATGAAATTGAAAACGATCAAATCCATTAAATCTAATTAATCTCTTAATTACGGTTATCAGTAATACACCCACTCGAGTTTTTTTCATAAAGTCCTTCATCAAACAATTCCATCAATGCGTGAATGAAACTCAATGCACCGAACCATAGTGCAATCAAGATTTGATTGACAAGAACGTAGACGTAATTTTACGTCTCGTTTAATTTCAGATTAAATTAAAAAAAAAAAAGTAAAATACCCAGTAAAATTGTTTCTACGAAATTTTTTCAATTAAGAAAAATATTTAAAATGAAATATAAAAGAAAAACAATTTTTTCCTTCAAATTTTCCGTTAGAGAAGTTATTAAAAGAAAAAAAAATTAAAAAAATAAAGATGCAGAAATACTTTACGATGAACGACGATTCTTTAGTTTTATATTTAAAAAAAATATATAAACATAAAAATAAAAATAAAAATATCGTACATACGATGAGGAAAGAGAAGTTGGATTTTAATTCAGTGATTTGAATGAAATTACTATGAATCGTAAATTTTAACGATGTTTTATCGACGCATCGTTGAATATTTCTGCTTGGACGACCGTCATCGGTAAATTTAACGATCGTCCCAAGAATTAACGACGCTAGTTTTATGAAAAAAAACCTTTACGAGAGTATTTTTTTTTGCTGTGCACTTATGTTAGATACGTATTATCGATTGGTAAAAAGGGAAAGGGAAAGGGAAAAGGGAGAGGATAACATAAAGAGAGGCTAATTCAATTAAAATCCTGTATGAACTTTTATAACATCATTATCGTGAAATTTTCAATGCACTTATATCAATTAATTTATAAAAATACATTTTTAAAATTACATAATAATTATAAATAAAAAAAATAACGTATTGAAAATAATATTATTATTTTTATTTTATAGAAATACTAGGGGTGTACCGTTAAGCGTTGCTGTGGCTCACAATCAGTCCGATACACACGTCTCAACGAGCTACTTTATACCGCCATCTGTTAGAATCTTATCGAACTAACAGAGATAATCATGACTCTTTGTTAATAAACAAATAATTCGCAATAAAATAATATTGCGATTATAAATTGAGATATCAACTATTCTATCTTTCAAGCTAGATGAAACTGCACACAGTGTGCAAAATTTTATTAAAATCGGTTCAGTAGTTTAGGAGTCCATTGCGGACAAACATCGTGACACAAAATTTATATATATTAAGAAGATAATAATTTAGGAAATAATTTTAATGAATTTTTTTCTATGTAATAATTCGTAGAAATATTGTAATACTTTTAAAAATCAAACAAAAAAAATATTATACTGAGATGAATATAAATAATAACCAAAAAAAAAGAGAAAAATGTATCAAAAAAAATTGATCATCATTCGATATTTAAATATTCGATAAATATTAATATATGCAAATGAATCATTCTATGCAAATTATTTTAAAAATCAAGTAATGAAACACATTGCAAATAATAATCATCTGAATACAATAAAATAAAATGATCGAACAAAATTATATTATTTCGTGTTAAAATTCTCATTTTAATTTTCCCCATAGAACTTGTTCACATTTCGAGTGTTCAATAATAACAAATAATTGAAAACATTTAACTTAATTAATTTTATTCTTTCATATAATTGAACTTCATTTTTTTGATGCAATTGATTTGATCATAGTATCTCGTAAGAAAAGTCTCATCAGTTAACTACGAATAAAAATACGTTTTATATACATCCTTATCGTTCACTAAAGGTGGGTCATAAAGTTTCATTACCAATCGGATAAAATTCATTGGATTCATTTGGTTACTTGGAAGGATATTAAAAAGAAGAGAAAATTTAATCCTTAAGTAGGTTGCTAAGTAGAATGCTCAATGGAATACGATACGAAAATGAAGAAAGAAAGAAAGAAAATAAAAGAATGGAACTAAGGTAGAACAAAAAAGAAAAAAAAGAAATAAGGAAAGAATAAAAGATGAAGTAGAAGAGAATAAAGCCAATAAGAAAGAAGATCCTTCCTTCTACCACCCACACCACCCATCATAAAAAAAAAATTGTCTGGGAAAGATCGTTCGCCTATGAGATTCGTAAAATCCGAAGAAAATTGGCAGAAAGTAGTGGTACTGTCCTTCGAAAAAGTACAAGAAAAAAAAAATCAAAAGAGAATAATAATACGAATAAATGCATCCATAAAACCGAAGCATAAATTCTTGAAGGAGAACAGGGAAATATAAGGATGAACTTTATATAAAACGAGAAGAGGGTTTTTTTGCTCGTTCATAACCAACAAAATGCTTTCCCTGTGGTTATTCAACGATCATTTTTGTCCTTTTAAACGCGTGTCTAGGCCTTGCAATCCCATTTTCACGTGAAAACAAGAACGACTAACTCCTATCATTTCTGGCATCAGATTTTTTTTTATCTACTCATCATTTCTCAATCTTCATTATTATTATTATTATTATTCTTATTTTTCATCTTACTTTTTCTATTAACAGGCATTCCATTTTTACCCATAGATGTTTATTAATTATATTTTATTAAATATAATATTATATATTTGAAATGGCTCACATGAAAGTATTTAAAAATTTAATAATTGTTATATCTTTATATATATATATATATATATATATATTTCTTCTGTGCACGTTTTTGTCATTGAACTCCTCCTAAACGGCTGGACCGATTTTAATGAAATTTTGTGTATGTCTTCAGGTGAATTCGATAATGGTTTAGCGTTACAATTCGGTCCAATTTAAATTGTTTATTTATTTAATTTTTTATTTTTAAATTGTTATGCGAAAAGTTTATAGGTTGAAGTTAGTCGATATTCGAGTTATAGAAAATATTCGAGTCGATAATCAAAGTTATTCGATTCCAGTTTGTTCCGACAGTTTGTACTGCGATCACATTAAGGAAAATATTTTGTAACTTCGTGTTATTATTGTGTTACAAAAAATCGTGTGCTAATTGAAATATTACATTAAGATCTAATTAGTGTTTGAAGAGTTTTGAAGTATGTAATGACGTTAGATATTGTAATAACTTTTTAATACAAATTTTCATCAAAACGGTCCAGATTGTTACAGCCTATTCCAAAAAGTTTGAAATTTTCGAATTAAAGACGTGTGTATTGGACTGATTGTAAGCCACAGCAACGCATGGCGGGGCACCTCTAGTTATATAATAATAATAATGTTTCTCACAAAAATTACAATTTAAATAACCAATGGTCACTATTTTATACGCATGACGAGTATACTCGCCAATCATAGTTAACTGGATAATATACAAGTGTTCAAATACTTTTGTAAGTTACCGTATGAAAATAATTATATTTAGCAAAATACAACTTTGTAATTAGATTATTTTTGTTAATATTCTAGCTGCATTTCAATTACGTTTATTAATATAAATCGTATTTTAAATCTTTTGAAACATTGATTAACATTTTAATAATATCATTTAATGAAAATAAATTCATTCGGGGGATTTCATTTGTGGGATATTTTATCCTCAACATTCACTAGAGTAGTTCAATGATATCATTCTCACGAGACATATCTTTTTTAGTATTCTATCTTTTTTTGTTGCACCCCCACCCCTTCCCCTGTTACTTTTCTAGAGGACTTTTCTTCTCAGTTCTGTTTCAGTACGCTTCTTCAAACTTTATATCCCCATACATATGTATGTGCTATTCATACATTTTTCATACATTTCTTCCCTACTCTTCACCACCCTTCGACTTGTAGTTTTCTACAAACCCAACAAGTTGCAAATATTCCGCGAGAAAATAATGAACGTTTAGGCATAACATCTTCCATATATTCGTCTAACAATTGTATACTTATTTTTCATCCTTCCTTATCAAAAATCAAAAATCCAAGATAACAAGAAAAAATATTAATATATAAGAACGAAAACTTTTATTATGAAACTTGGCACGAATTTTTTTTTTATATTTCAACAAATAATATATTATGATATTTCATTTATTTAATAAATTCCTTTTTTTTTTGTTTAGAAACCTAATTTAAATAGTACAATCATTATCAATGCATGTTGATAAAAAAAATAGAAAGTTTTCAAATGCTATTTCATTGGTACAAATGTTTTCAAATATTTCAAGAAATGAAACAACATTATTTTTAAATAAATTTTTTCAACAAAATACAAATATTGAAATAATTTGAATAATCCAAGCAAATGCCAATTTAATTAGAAAAAGCATTTGTTTAGAATAATTTAAGGTACACTAAAATACCATGTTTTACAAACTAATGATAAATACTTCATTAAATGATTGAAATAAATTGCTCGTAACTACAAAAGATAAATTTGTTAAACATCGTTTTTTTTTTTTAATCTATTTACGAGTAAAAAGACTCAACAAATTCAACGATTTAGCATAATAAATGCAGGACAAGAAGAGTCTCCTCTTTAACATCGAATTTACAACTGGAGTGAAAATATTCCTGAAAGATAACGACAAGATTCTTTAACACGCTTCGATACATCTTTTCATTTCATTTTAAATTCGTTCATTTACATCGAATGCAAAATTCACCAAAATGTTATGAATTTAATCACGTCTCGTTCATAATCTTTAATACGTCATTTATTATAAAGTATATATTAATATTTATTAAAATATAACACGTTCATGGGTTAACATGAATTTTATGATCAATAATTTTTTTTAATTTACCATCTTTCCATTTTATTTTTTGTTTAATTCGAATACGTGTCTTTTTAATATATTTTTTACTTTAATTATATACTAAATATAATTTATATTATATTTAAATATTTAATATAATACATGTTTATTCCATGCAATATAATACATTTTTATTTATTATTAATTTAATAATTATATATTTTAAATATATTTTTATTACAATTTTTATTATCTTCTATCTTTCTAATATTTTTTTTATTACTTTCCTTTATCATATATCTTTATCTATACCATATATACTTAATATTTCATATAATACATGTGTATTCTATACAATATAATACATTTTTATTTATTATTAATTTATTTAATAATTATACATTTTAAATATATTTTTATTACAATTTTTATTATCTTCCATTTTTCTAATATTTTTTTTTATTATTATTTTTACTACTTTCTTTATTGTATATCCTTTTAAGCCACTTTTATAAGATAGTCATCTAATATCGCGTTCTTATCGGAAATCCATGTTAGTGGTTTTCCTATCAGGGATTTAAGTGACGTTGCTATAGTTGCATATCAATTTACAAGAACCAAAGTGACCCAACCCACCTTTTAGAATTGGATACAATAGCATTCACTGACATAAGTGAAATATCTGCTACTAACGAGACTATCTCTTTAACAAGAAAAAATTTGTCCTCATTCGTACTTTTTTTTCTTTTTCGTTAGTTTTACTTTTTACATTATGTTTTTTCTTTCTGTCTGTTTAAAAAAAGAAAAGGAGAAAAAAAGAAAACATTTTCTAAAGAAAGAAAGGAAAAGAAATGGAAAATAAAAAAAAAAAACAAAGATACGAAAATACATAAAATTGTTAAAGGAAAAAAAAAGGGAGGATTGGATAATAAAAAAATGAAGTCTCTAACTCTTTACAATTTATTCAAGTATGACCGACATTCTCTTTTTTTTTTTTTTTTTTTTTTTGGTTAAACATGCAATGGAAAAGTTTTTCTATTACGTGCCGGTCGAGGAGAAAGTTTTTGGCTTGAAAATTGGTTACCTTCCTTCAGATTCTCTTAGATTACCTTACATATGAGACGTTTCAATTTTTATCAAAGAACTTTGATTTTAAAAATAATATTTAACCCATTGACTGCCAACTAAGAGATATCTCGTAGTGTGTGCTGCAATTTTATTGAGTCTACAAGTGAGTTTCCAGCGTTTTTTAATAGATGGTGTCACAAGTAGATTTCGGGCAGAAATGTCAAATCTCATGTGTCATTTTCGAAGCTTGTGTATCTATAAAGAACATTGCATCATCATATTTGCGCATTTCTATCAGCGTCGTATATTTTATGAAGCAAAAACATGGCAACTTATGTGCCAAATAAGCGTCATTTGTGGAAAGCGCTGCTTCTATTCTTTAATGTGAAGAAAAGTGCAGCTGAGGTCTATCGTTTGCATCTGGAAACTTACGGGGCGGAATGTATTGGTGAATCGACGGGTCATGAGTGGTTCATATTGTTCAAAAATAGTGATTTTGACGTTGAAGACAAGGAGCGCTCTGGAAAGCCGAAAAATTTTGAAGACGAGGAATTGGAGGCTTTGCTGGATGAGGATCCGTGTCAAATTCAAGAAGAGCTTGCTGTATCATTGGGCGTCGCACAACAAGATATTACCCTACGCCTGAAAGCTTTGGGATTCATCCAAAAAGTTGGAAATTGGGTACCGTACGAGTTGAAGCCGAGAGATGTTGAACGGCGATTTTGCATGTCAGAAATGTTGCGGCAGCGGCATAAAAAAAAGTCGTTTCTGCATCGTATTGTCACTGGTAACGAAAAGTGGATCTACTATGATAATCCTAAACGCAAAAAAACATATGCAAAGCCTGTCGAGCCGGCCAAATCGACGCCGAAGCGAAATATTCACATGAATAAGGTCATACTCTGCATAAGGTAGGATCAGAAGGGTGTCATATACTACGAACTGCTTCCGAGTGGTCAAACCATCAAAGGACCATTGTATCGAACCCAACTAATTCGTTTGAAGCGGGCATGGCGGAAAAACGGCCAGAATATCAGACCAGGCACGAGTCTGTAATTTTTCACCACGACAACGCTCGGCCACATGTTGCTGCTTCGGTCAAAAACTATTTGAATAATGGTGGATGGGAAATTCTGCCTCACCCGCCTTATAGTCCAGATTTGACGCCATCCGACTACCACTCGTTTCGGTCGATGCAGAACGCTCTTACCAGAATGCGCTTCACTTCAGTAGAGGGAATCAAAAATTGGCTCAATGCGTTCTTGGGCTCAAAAGACGAGAACTTTTTTTGGTCCAAAATTCACAAAATTCCAGAAAGATGGGAAAAAATTGTATCTTCTAATGGACAATATTTCGAATGAAAAACATGTAACCATTTCTTTAGAATAAACCCTCAAATTTTATGAAAAAAACGCTGGAAACTTACTTATAGACACAATAGATTAATTACAAATGGTTATTTGCGTTAAGAATCATTAAAAAGGTTGAATAAAATATTTATGTAAAAAACATTAATTATCAATTATTGTAAATACTATTACAATATTATATCAGTAACACTTAATATTATTATATTATATTTTTAAAAATTTAAGGCAAGACTTTTTAAATATGTCTGACAGTCAATGGGTTAAGTTTTTTTTTTCTTGTGCATAGGTAACAACACGACACGAAGGAAAGTTGAATAATAGTTCGAGTAATATCACAGAAAATTATTTGATCTCTTGGAACAAACAAATTTACGTGATAACAATTCCGTTGGTCAAAGATAATCCGACTAAACTGTGAAAACTGTTTCATACGCGTTCGAATAACTCCAACGGAAGTTGAATTATATGTCTCTAACCCAAAACCATTCGATTTATCTCAAATAATATCGTTCGGTTTGCATCACTATTTTAATAAAGTTTTCTATTCGATTTAAAAAAAAAAAAAAAAAAAAAAAAACAACCGGACAGAAATTGATTCAAAGAAAAAAAGAAACATCGTTGGAAGTTGGTTAGTTTATTTTTTTATTTTCAAAGTATTCCTGGTGTAATCTTAGTCTAACATTGCATTTATTACACACATTGAATATTTCTTCTTCAACAGAATTGATCTTAAAGCTTTTTAGGACGTGTTCGTAATTATGGTACTCAGAATAATATATTGTAGTATGCTGCAAGTTTAGTTATGTGACTTTTTGCAACCATGCTTCATATTATGATTTCATAGATTCAAATCGGTTTAATTATTGCGTTGTATAATAATAACAAATTGTTTTTGTTTAGTTCTAAACTTTTACTCGTTAACCAATACACGTACTGTTTTCATATTATATATAATTATAAATATTATTAATGATTACCATACCAAATCTTGCCAGATGTTAGATGAAAACACGATGTTGTTCGATTATTTATGTAAAACATTGTTTCAAAATATTCGTATATTTCTATCTATAATACAAATGTTTACGATCTTTCCTTCGTTCTGAAAAAAAAAAACATTTTAATAGTTGACCTTAAAATCACTTTTGTTAACAATGTGATAAAGATCATTTATTTATTTTAAAAAAAAAATCACGTAATTTATGCTCAATTTAATGTAAACTTTTCATGAATATCTACATAATATTTAATTACTTAGGAATTGCCCATGTTTTGTACAATATACAATAGGACGCTAAAATAAATTGAGTAATCATTAAAAATGAAAGTAATAAAAGTCCAATTTCCCAACTAAAATAAGGAAAAAAAAGGAGAAAAGGATTTCCTATATAAAAAACAGGATTATTATGATTTAATAAAACAATATAGAACACATAATAAATTCATTTTACATGAAATAAAACGAGAGAATTTTGTTTCAACAAAAAATCTTTAGAACGCATGCAAAAAACAGATAAGAAGAAACACTAATGAAGAAAAGGTTAATTGCTTGCCAATATGTTGAATGAGGTTTATTAAAATTGTACCATACACTATTTTATTTAAAACATCGATGGAAGACAAAGAATTCAAAACTGTAAATTACCAAAACGTTCTAAAAAACCGCTGAAATTTGAAAAAGTAGCCTTGGCAGCTTTATACCAAGACATCAGACCTATTAGTTAAGAAAAATATAAACATTTTAAGTAGTTATTAACTTATGTACCTCCTGTGCATCGATAATATTCTAAAACAATGCCAAATGAAGAGTATAAGTAAAATCCACCAATAAGTTGAAATTTTAACAATGTAATTAACGTCTCAAATAAAAAAAAATACTTCAATTTTAAATCTTGTCATTATTTGTAAACAAAATTGGAATAATATGGAACATACTTTAAATGTGATTTTTGATTTTTCAAAATTAAAATTAAACCATTTTTACAATTGTTTCCTTTAGAAAGTGGTGTAAGTTTATTTGCAGCCCGTAAATATACATTAGTTTAGTCAAATTCGCCTAAAACAAATTTATATAATTAAATGAGACATTGATAAATCTGTAGAAATATTTTCAGACCTAATATAATTTGCTTAAATTTTCTTATTACTAAATACAAGAAACTTTAATTTCTTCAAAAAAAGAGAAAGTAGATTAACATTATTTTAAAAGAAACGGTTTATATATTAGTGGCCGGCGCTAGGTGATGTTAGACGTTACGTGAACTCCCCCTACACATTAAATAAATATAATAGTAATATATTTTGTATGAACATATATATAGCTTTTCTGTAGATGGCAATAGCGACAAGTAGACATCAGATACATATATATAAGACAGCTTGGAATACTCTTCAATATTTTGTGAGCATAACTTGATAGTTTAGTAGTTAACTAGTGTTTATATCATATAATTATTTGTATTTAGAAATGTCAAATTATATACCGACTAACCGTCATTTGCGGGAGGTGGTACTGTATTATTTTAATAGTAGAGAATACGCCTCTGAGGCTTACCGAATGCTCATAGACGCTTATGGCCAGGGTATTATAGCCCGGAGTACATGTTATGTTTTGTATGAAAGATACGAGAAAGGTGATTTCAACACAGGCAGATCTACTGATAAACAACTAGAGAAAGAACAGCGAATTGAAGAATTAGTGCGTTTGAGACTTGAAGACCCGGGTATTACTCAAACAGAGATGGCAAAAAAAGTTGGAAAAAGTATAATGACAGTTTCCAGATACCTAAATAGTCGGGAATATCAAAACAAATTGGAAGAAAAAAACAGGAACAAAGTTCTATACCTCTTGGTAATATATATATAAATATTAATTATATATCATTTTTATATATACATAAGATATTATATTTTTAAGTACATGTTGTATGTGGTATAAACGCTTCAAGAAAGATAATTTCATCTTAGAATTTACTACACCAAGCCATGTACGTAGAAAACGGACAGTTGAAGAATTAGTGCGTTTGAGACTTGAAGACCCAAGTATTACTCAAGCAGAGATGGCAAAAAAAGTTAGAAAAAGTATAAGAACAGTTTCCAGATACCTAAATAGTCAGGAATATCAAAACAGATTAGAAGAAAAAAAACAGGAACAAAGTTCTTTACCTCTTGGTAATATATATAGATATATATAATAAATTTACCTATACTATAATATATATATATATATATATATATATATATATATATATATATAGAATAGATATTATATCCTTAAGTATATGTTGTGGATGGTATAAACGCTACAAGTCGGGTTATATTTACTCAGAAAGAACTACTTTAAAAAGAAAACATGAAGAATTGGAAGATGAAAAATTGGTGCATTTGATTCATGAAAACCCTCGTATGAATCAAGATGAATTAGCAAAGCAATTGGAAATAAGCCTACCTACAGCTTCAAAAGGCGTAAACACTCAGGAAATACAAAATAAATTAAAAGAAAAAGTGCTGGAGCCAAGTTCTATACCTAAAAGTAATATAATATATTAAATATTACTATAACATAATGTATATATATATATTTTCTTTTTTCTTCTATTTTTTTCTTTTTTGAAAAAATTGTAAAATTCAAGAAATTAAATTTAAAGATTGAAAAAAATATATATTATTGATATATACAGTATATTATATCCTTAAGTACATGTTGTGTATGGAATAAACGCTTCAAGAGATGTGATTTTAACTTAGAAAGACGTATTTCAAGAACACCAAGTACAGAGTCGGTAGATGAAGAATTAGTGCATTTTATGGAGGAATTCCCGGGTGTAACTCCAGAAGAGATAGCAAAA
Organism: Polistes dominula; assembly: GCF_049000335.1. NCBI lineage: Eukaryota > Metazoa > Arthropoda > Insecta > Hymenoptera > Vespidae > Polistes > Polistes dominula. The sequence goes on from NW_028300944.1 coordinate 1,914,427, forward strand.
GTACATAACATAAGCATATCTGAAGCTGAAAGGATCATAGACCTTCGAAAATAGAAAACGAATAAAATGAAAAAAGGCGTAAGCAAGATTCATTATCTAATAGTAGTATATACATATATATATATATATATATATATATGTATATAATAAAAATGTTACTTTCTTTTTGAAATCGGCGGAATATAAAGAAGAATTTTATTATATTTTGTTTGTTTGTTTGAACCATATTTTCAAACTTTTATGATCATTATCAAAGTTTATTTATGATTAATTTCTTCAGTATATGTATAATATTACTAAACCGTTACTAGGTATAACAAATAATATTTACTTACGAATATTCGTTCCATAGAATTCATTTTAAATTTGACATGCTTTATAAAAATGATATATTATACATAATTACTATTTTTTTATCATTTATGTGAAATAATATTTTATAAATAAGAATAAAGTTACTTTTGGAAGTAAAGAAACAGATCTCGATTTATTCATTAAAGAATAAATAATTTTAAAATAGATTTTCCGTTTATCAAAATGATAAGAATTTGAAATGAATTTTAATTTGAATACATTGGGTATTGATTATTGTTTATAAACTTTGTCAGCAATGATATACAGAATAATTCTGTTACTCACTGTGTATATAAATAATTTACTTATTTTTTTTTCTTTTGCTATTTTGAATGTAGGTCTAGCTGAACAGCGTTAAAGGTCTATTTCTGTTTGCTACTAGTTGACATGATAATATTGACAATACGTGATACATACCAAATCCGTTTTAAAAATAAACGAGCAATCCGTATCTAACGTATAATAATGAAGCATCTTATAGATTAACAAATACCACATTGACTTAAGCACAGAAATGTTGCTGTAACACTAACCTGAATCTTAGACGATGCAGTGTTTTCCTGCCGAAATATAATTATAAGAAATTGACCGCTCCTGATGTTGCCTTGAGCGTCACTGGATAAACTTGATCGTATAACCCTGCACCCCTTTCAACTGTTTTGATAATATTTTTTAGAGATAAATGAGAAGCGGACGTTAGAAAAAAACTCAAAAGATAACTTTATTTCTTTCTTTAATATGTAGAATCGAGAGTTTTCCGCATTTTAACTATCTAATGAACACATTAACCGTCTTGTTATCGTTAAAGTATCATTGAAGAAGATTTATCTTTTGTAGAAATATTTTTACGTCAAGTAATAATAAAATAATTCCTTGATACTTGACAGGGTTTCTGAAAATGTCAGTGCAAATTTGCATGTATCTCAAATATAGATATGCTTATCTTATAATATTTGGACAAACATAATATTATCATATTTATTGTAAATTTATTTATAAAATTTTAATAATAATAATTAAATATTTTTTGACTGTTTGATTATTAAACTTTATTTATTATATATATATATATATCTGAAATATAAATTATGTTAAACATTACTGTTGTTCTATTAAAAATTTTGTTTATAGCCCTAATAAATCTGCAAATTACTTAAAGATCATTTTAAGGATAAATGATTTCCTCACTTATATTTTGTTACAACAAATATAAAAATTTTTTTTTTCATAATTTTTTTGATGTAATTTCTTTCGAAAAAAATTTGATTCGTTTCATTCAGATGCACGCAACAATGCTGTTTAACAAGCAAAGATTTCTACCTTTTGACAAGACGATGTTGAAAGAAAAAAATGTTTCGTGTTAGGTTTGGTTAGATGACTTCACATGGGTTTTTACGAGAGTGATTCTCCGTTCCTTTAAATCCCTCGAACTTACCTTGACATCTTTCTTTTGTAAAAAAAGGACACCAACTATATTGTTGCTTTAGAATAAAATAGAAAAAGTATAAATAGACAGGGAAATCGTTTGAATATATTGGAATGCTGGCGCCTCTTGAAATTCCCTCTGCCATTGTTTTCCTATTTTATACAGTTTTTTCTTTAAACTTACCTCAATCTTACGCGATGCTGTGTTTTCCTTCCAAAAACAAAAATCAGCCGCTCCTGATGCTGCGTTAATCGTCACTTGATAAACTGGATCGTATGACCCTGCACCCCTTTTACCCGTTTATGATTAATATTTTTTAAAATATATAAGTAGCCGGCGCTAGGTTCTTTTCGATTTTTCGTGAACTCCCCTATATATTACATAAATATAGTAGTAATATATATTATGTATAGACATATAGGAACCATTTCTTTAAAAAGTAGTGTATGTTCATTTAAAAAAAAAAAAAGATATCACGTAATTTATGTATAATTTATTGTAAACTTTTTATAGATTATTAATTAATATTTAATTTCATTACTATTTTATATTATTATTATTAAGTGGCATTAGGAACTCAAATGTTTATTACCCTAAATACTAAATCCCGCAATTATTCCTGTCCCTGAGCGCGATCCTTCCATTCGCGGACTTCGTATCCTATTTCTTTCAGGTCCCTTTGAAAATTATCCTACTATCTACGTCTCGGTCTACCTAGTGGTCTTTTCCCGTTTGGTATAACGACTAATACTTAGTGCGCCGTTCGATCCTCCCCCATGCGCGCCACGTGACTAGACCATCTAGATCGGCGTGATTTTACGACGTTGAAAACGACCGGTTTGTTGTAGAATCGATGTACTTCATCGTTAAGAAATTTTCTCCATTCGCTTCATAAACAGGGCATATGTTTTGTACATTCTAATTTTGGTCGGTACAAAAAAATGATTAGTCTTTAATATGCAAACATTTAATTTTCTCGAAACAAGAGAATCTAGACTTAAACCACTTTGAAAATAAACGGTCGACATATAGCTTTTCTGTAGATGGCATTGCGACAAGTAAACGTCGAATACATATATATAGGACAGCTTGGAATACTCTTCAATATTTTGTCAGCGTAACTTGATAGTATTAGTAATTGACTTGTGTTTATATCTTATAGTTATTTGTATTTAGAAATGTCAAATTATATTCCGACTGAACGTCATTTGTTGGAGGTTGTACTGTACTATTTTAATAGTAGAAAATCCGCCGGTGAGGCTCAACGAATACTCATAGACGCTTATGGCCAGGGTATTATATCCAAAAGTAGATGTTATGTTTTGTATGGAAGATTCGAGAAAGGTGATTTCAACATAACTAATGATAAACGACTAAAGAAAGAACAGCGAATTGAAGAATTAGTGCGTTTGAGACTTGAAGACCCGGGTATTACTCAAACAGAGATGGCAGAAAAAGTTGGAAAAAGTATAATGACAGTTTCCAGATACCTAAATAGTCGGGAATATCAAAACAAATTGGAAAAAAAAACAGGAACAAAGTTCTATACCTCTTGGTAATATATATATAAATATTAATTATATATCATTTTTATATATACGAAGGTTATTATATTCTTAAGTACATGTTGTGTGTGGTATAAACGCTTCAAGAAAGATAATTTCAATTTAGAATTTACTACACAAAGACGGAGATATAATAGAGAACAGAACATTGAAGAATTAGTGCGTTTGAGACTTGACGACCCAGGTATTACTCAAGCAGAGATGGCAGCAAAAGTGCGAGTGAGTAAAGCAACAGTGAGCAAATGCCTAAAAAGTCAGGAATATCAAAACAAAGTAAAAGAAAAAGAGCAAGAGACAAGTTTTATACCTCTTGGTAATATATATATGCATATACATAGGTTATTATATACTTAAGTAAATGTTGTGGATGGTATAAACGCTACAAGTTAGGTTATTCTTACTCAGAAAGAACTACTTTAAAAAGACAACATAGAGAATTGGAAGATGAAAAATTGGTTCGTTTGATTCCTGAAAACCCTCGTATGAGTCAAGATGAATTAGCAAAGCAATTGGAAATAAGCCTACCTACAGCTTCAAAAGGCGTAAACACTCAGGAGATACAAAATAAATTAAAAGAAAAAGGGCTAGAGCCAAGTTCTATACCTAAAAGTAATATAATATATTAAATATTACTATAATTTAACGTATATATATATTTTTTTTCTTCTTTTTTTTTCTTTTATGAAAAAATTGTAAAATTCAAGAAATTAAATTTAAAGATTGAAAAAAATATATATTATTGATATATACAGTATATTATATCCTTAAGTACATGTTGTGTATGGAATAAACGCTTCAAGAGATGTGATTTCAACTTAGAAAGACGTATTTCAAGAACACCAAGTACAAAATTGGAAGATGAAAAGTTGGCGCGTTTGATTCCTGAAAACCCTCGTATGAGTCAAGATGAATTAACAAAACAATTCGGAATAAGTCAACCTACAACTTCAAAGGGCGTAAACAGTCAGAAAATACAAAACGAATTAAATGAAAAAGTACAGGAGCAAAGTTCTATACCGCTTGGTAATATATTTGTATATATTAAATATTAATACAATATAATATATACTTTTTTATATTTTTTATTTAATATTTTTATATATATATTAAATTAAATATATAATATATAAATAATATAAATAATATAAATATATAATATATTATATATATTATATTTTTATATATGTTTTTCTTTTGAAAAAATAGTAAAATTTAAAAAACGAAATTTAACGAGTGGAAAAATGATATATCACTAATGTATATATATGCATATACATAAGTTATTATATCCTTAAGTACATTTTGTGTATAGTATAAACGCTTCAAGAGATGTGATTTTACCTTAGAAAGACGTATTTTAAGATCACCAAGCACAGAGTCGGTAGATGAAGAATTAGTGCATTTTATGGAGGAATTCCCGGGTGTAACTCCAGAAGAGATAGCAAAAGTACATAACATAAGCATATCTGAAGCTGAAAGGATCATAGACCTTTCGAAAATAGAAAACGAATAAAATGAAAAAAGGCGTAAGCAAGATTCTATATCTAATAGTAGTATATACATATATATATATATATATATATATATATATATATATATATATATATATGTATATAATAAAAATGTTACTTTCTTTTTGAAATCGGCGGAATATAAAGAAGAATTTTATTCTTTTTTCGTTTTTTTTGTTTGTTTGTTTGAACCATATTTTCAAACTTTTATGATCATTATCAAAGTTTATTTATGATTTATTTCTTCAGTATATAATATTACATAAACCGTCACTAAGTATAACAAATAATATTTATTTACGAATATTCGTTCCATAGAATTCATTTTAAATTTGACGTGTTTTATACAAATGATATAATATACATAATTACTTATTTTTTTTATCATTTATCTGAAATAATATTTTTCTTCTTGATTAAATTTTCTTTTGAAAGTAATTAAACTGATCTCAATGTATTCATTAAAGAATAAATGATTTTAAAATAGATTTTCCGTTTATTAAAATGATATGAATTTGAAATGAATTTGAATTTGAAAACATTGGGTATCGATTATTGTTTATAAACTTTATCAGTAATTATATACAGAATAATTCTGTTACTGATTGTGTATATAAATATTTATCTTATTTTTTTTTTTCGTTTCTATTTTAAATGTAGATTTGACTGTACAGCGTAAAGGACTATTTCTGTTTTGTACTATGGGACAGGATAATAAATACATTACGGGATCAATAACTAATCCGTTTTAAAAATTAACAAAACAATTAATATATAACAAATAATAATGGAGCCTTTTGTAGATGAACAAGTACCACATTGACCTAAGCACAGAAATGTGGCTTTAACACTTATCTAAATCTTTGACGATGCAGTGTTTTCCTGCTGAAAACAGATATCGACTGCTCCTGATGTTGCTTAGAGCGTCACCTATAAACTGTATCGTATGATACTGTACCACACGTTTCATCTGTTTTTTATTATTATTTTTAAACATAATATTATTTTGAATGTGTTCATGTTTTTTTTTCGAAAATTCTCTTGTATGGACAACATATGACTTTGATAAAAAATTGTCGAGATTTTTTACAATGGGAACATTTTTTTCCTCTTCTGTTTTATTTTCACGTGTATATTTTTTTTATTCGATCAAATAAACAAACTATAATAAAAAGATAGTATCTATGCATATATTTATGTTGATTATTTTTTAATATTTTCGATTTAAATAGAACTACGAGATAAAAACTCAATTCAAAATTTAACTTAATTTAAAGGAATAGTATTGAGAAAGGAAGGGATGGTTGATGGAAGGGGAAGGAAGGGATTCGTTGAATTATTCTCGGGTTGTCGGTTCGGTGACATAGTTCAAATGTCTGCCATACTAAAAGGCATTCCTTCGATATGATGCAACGAAAGAGACGAATTCTCGAGATGTTAATAAGATGGACTTGGTATATAAAGGCTCGTTTGTAATTCGTCTATCTACGTTTCGAATAAAACTTTGACATCAATTGTATCTGAACATTTTTATCTAGTTTCGATTCATGAACCTTTTATCTATAAATAGTTACTAGATTATTCAAAAATCAACTAATTTACTTACGTATTAAAAAGTTACATTAATTTTTGTATATGAAATAAGCGTATTACTTGAAAATGATTGTTAATAATTTTATTTAGTTAGTTTTCTACAAAATAGTTATCTCATATTATTTTTTACTATTCTATGAACATGATCATAGTATTTTAAAAGGATCTATTGATTTTAGGGTCACCTTATACTTACATGAATTTTTATCTATTCGAATATATTTAAATACATTTTTTCTTCCCATACTATATACATGTAAATGCAATAAAAATAGACATAGAAAAATGTGAAGGATGACGATACGAGAATATTAAAATCATATGTAGGACGTTTGATAAAATATTTGAAAAAAATGTCGATTCGAATTTATTTCCCGATTTCATGAGATTGAAACGAAACAGGAAGGAGGAAGAATATTTCGTTGAAAAATAAGGTATAAGTAAAAATATCATATGCATTCATATATAAATATATATATATATGCATGTATTCGATTTAAAAGTAAATAGACAAATTTTTGTTGTTTTTTTATTACCAGTTTCTTCTGCAATTTGTTCAAGGTGAACATTCTTACTGAGATTCAAATTTGGTTATGTGATTTTTTGTTGCTACTCCCTATATTACGATATTATTATTAATACATAAATATTAAATACTTTATAGTAACACTAGGAGTGCCTTGCCACGCGTTGCTGTGGCTCACAATCAGTCTGATACACACGTCTTTAAGTCAACGAATTACCTTATACCGCCATCTGTTAGAATCTTATCGAACTAACAGAGATAATCATGACTCTTTGTTAATAAACAAATAATTCGCAATAAAATAATATTGCGATTATAAATTGAGATATAAACTATCCTATCTTTCAAGTTGGATGAAACTGCACACAGTGTGCAAAATTTTATTAAAATCGGTTCAGTAGTTTAGGAGTCCATTGTGGACAAACAACGTGACACGTAATTTATACATATTAAGATTTATGTATTAATACATAAATAAATTTAAAAAATAAATAAATAATATTTAATATATATTAAATATAAATAAAATATAAATTATATATTATAATTATTAAATAATAAATTATACTATTACTTATGTTAATTTATGTTTATTTATATTATTTAGATTTAATATATTAATCTCGTAAAACTTCAAAATATTGTTAATTTATTTAAAATAATTGACTAAAAAACATATTCGTCAATTTAATTTCATGGAAAATTTTTCATTTGTTTTGAAGATGCCAACGTAATTCAAAAAGGGGACTTCTCAGAGACTCGCATAAGATTATCGATCAAATCGAAGTCATTTTTATATCTCACGGTAGGATGACCCTTCGATAGGGTCCTCGAGAACAAATCGAATTGTCAGATAAAGGATTTGGATTGAGTGAAATGTCATGGAACCAAGGGTCGATTATTAGATCTATTTGTCTCCCTTTTATTTTTTTCTTATATTTCTTTTTTCTATTTCTTTTTACTTATTTTGTTCTTTTTTTCAATGGTATTCGTGTCAAAGAGTTATAGGCTAGTATATATTTGTCAAAATAATATACTAATAAATATATTATTATAATAATCAGAATATAATAACAAATAATAATATAATAATAATAATATAATCAGAATATAATAATAAAAAATAATATGATAATAAAATAATCGGATTATTATTTATATTATTTTTTTATGATATTTATTTATATATAATATTAATAATATTTATATTAATATTTATATTATATTATATTTTTAGAATTAAATTTATTTATAGATTAGTAGTATTAAGATTAAATTATTTTTAGATTATTAATATTATTATATTCTAATAATCAAAATATAATAACAAATAATACTATAATGATATTATAATCAGAATATACTTTTTATACTATTTCTTTATTATATTTATTTATATACAATATATTATTAATATTTATATTAATATATTCTAGTTTTAGAATTTCATTTATTTACAGATAACTAATATTAATATTAGATTATTTTTATATTACTAATATTATTATATTCTAATAATCAAAATATAATATATAATAAATCATAATATAAAATATAAAAATCAGAATATAATAATAAATCATAATATCATAATACAGTTATAAGAATAAATTAATAAATATTAATAAAATAATATTGTACTTACGTATTAACGCCACCACAGCAAAATTCCGCTAATGCTACAATCTACTCCTTAAATTGTTGCGACAAATCATAGAATAAAAAACTTCATTTAAAATCGGAACACTTTAAAAATTCAAAACACTTTATTTATAAAAAGTAGTCAATCGAATTTCGGTGAAAAATGGGCCGATATAGAATTTAACATAGATTCAAAACAATCGCTGTCGCCATAACCCTGACGAAACTCTGACGCAAACCTGACGCAACCCTGACGCAACCCTGACGCAACCCTGACGGTTGCTGTGTGCAAACAACAAGGTTGTCGTGTGCGAACAACAAGATTGCTCTTTATTGGCGCATTAGCGGAATTTTTGTTGCGGTGGCGTTAATACGTAAGTACCAATAATATAATATAATATAATAATAAGATAATAATCAGATAATAAAATAATAATAATACTAAAAAAAAATCATGTTGAGTTTCTATTATGTAAGTGACTCGTGTAATTCTCTTTATCATTTTATACTTATAATATATTTTATTATTCTTATCGATGCTCATAAAAGTAGTAAAGGGTGGGAGAAGGAAGGAAAGTAAAAAGATAAAAAGAGAAAAATAGTTTTCTTCCGAAAGGACGAAGAAGAACGAAAAGAAACGAGGATTTTAAACTTCCTCTCTCTTCACGAATAAATCTCGGAAGTTTCGTTCGAAAATGTTATGTCGGTCGATTTCTCCAGAAGAAATTTTTATATATGAACCATAAGAGAAAAACAGAGAAAGGAAGAAAGTATAAAAATAAAACATAGATTGACGAAAATAACCGATCGATCGGTCAACGAAAATTTATTCGAGTAGATAAAACGTAAATCATCGTCCAATAAAAAAAAAATTGTCGATTGGTTCAGGAAAAAGATACTCTATTTCTAATTCTAGTTATATTTTCGTATTTTCCCTAGAGTGAAGTTTACTAGGTCTTATTTTGTAGACTTCATTCACTAAAGATATTCCTTGATAGGGGACAATAGAAATTCATTAATTAATAACGCGAAAACGTTGACAGAATCTTTGATGCCACAATAGAAAAATCCTGTCAAAACCTTGACAAAACCTTGGCAAAAACTTGACAAAACCTGATGCAACCAGAACAAGAGTATTAAAAAGACTAGAATCAACATTGATTCACACAATTTTTCCTCACTCGTCAAACAGTTTCGTTTCATTGACTTAAAATGTTTAGATAAGTATTGCGATGATAAATTTAACAGTTAAGATTTAGAGAAACCTTGACTCAATCATGACAAAATCCTGACAGAACATTGACAAAACCTTGACTAAAACTTGACAAAATCCTGACGAAATCCGAACGAGAGTTTTAAAAAAATAAAAAAAATAAACTTTAACTCACACATTTTTCCCCAACTCGTCGAACAGTTTTCATTTCTTTGATATAAAATATTTAGAGAATCTCGGATGCAACCATAACAAAAGCCTGACAAAACAGTGACGTAACCCTGGCCAAATTATGACAAAACCTTGACAAAACCTTGACGCAACCCTAAAGAGAGTTTTAAAAAGACGAAAAAAAGCTCAGGGTTTTTGAAAATAAAGTTGTTCTTAAAATATTAGAATAAAATTTATAAAAATTAAAATTTGTAATACAATTTAAGATAATCTTTTTCTATAATAATTTTTTTTTTTATATAAATAATAATCGATAATAATCGTTTTATATACTTTGATTTTTTATCTTTGATCAATGACAATGAAAATGAATATTTCATTGATATAAATCATGAAGTTTTAAATAAAATTTGAATTACTTCGAAGACTGACAACTATGTCTAAATTCAAAGTAATTTATAATATACGATGAAATATAATATTATCATTTATATCGATCAATCGGTCACGTCGAAAGAAGGTTTTCATGGAAAGGCTTGAAGAAAATGTCGATATCCTTCTTCTACTACTACAACTACTACTACAACTACTACTACAACTACTACTACTGCTACTAGCATTTTCATCCACTATAGTCGAAGGAATCTTGACGTAGAAAATGCATTATCCTGAACGGCCGTGAAATATATAAATGCATTTGCCGGACAGCAAATGGTATCTTCGTAATTTGTTTTTTTATTTAAAAAAAAAAAGGTTTTTCTTAACGATTCAAATCAAGAATTAATTTGAAAAATAACAAACTTATCCAAATATTTAAAAAAAATATTTTAAAATATTCAAATTATTAAAAAAAAAATATATTCTTAAAAATTCCAAATATTAAACAAATTTTTTGTTTGACATTTAATAAATAAAAAACAATATATGTTTAATAATAATTATCTTAGGGAGATATATTTTATTATAAAAAGATATTAAAGCACTCGAAAGGTTTCGTTTGCGTCAATGTTTTATGAAGGTTTCATCAAATTTGCATCAGGGTTTCGTCATTATTTCGTCAAGATTACATCAGAGTTGCGTTAAAGTTGCGTCAGGGATTCGTCATTGTTTCGTCGAGGTTGCATGAAGGTTTTGTCATTATTTCGTCAAGGTTGCATCAAGGTTTTGTCATTGTTTTGTCAAGGTTGCATCAGAATTTTATCATTGTTTTGTCAAGGTAGCATCAGAGTTTTGTCATTGTTTGGTCGAGGTATCATCAAGGTTTTGTTATTGTTTCGTCAAGGTTGTATCAGAGTTTTGTCATTGTTTCGTCAAAGTTGCATCAGAGTTTTGTCATTGTTTCGTCAAAGTTGCATCAGAGTTTTGTTATTGTTTTGTCAAGGTCGCATCAAGGTTTTGTCATTTTTTCGTCATGGTTTCATCAAGGTTTTGTCATTGTTTCGTTAAAGTAGCATCAGAGTTTTGTCATTGTTTCATCAAGGTTGCATTAGAGTTTTGTCATTGTTTCGTCAAGGTCGTATCAGAGTTTTGTCATTGTTTCGTCAAAGTTACATCAGAGTTTTGTTATTTTTTTGTCAAGGTTGCATCAAGATTTCGTCCTTTTTTCATTAAGGTTGCGTCAGGATTTTTTGCTTGAAACTTTTCAGTCTATCCAATGGTTATATTTCTTCTACAATTTCTTTGTTTTTTTTATTGAAATATACATAAATGAATTATTTTCTATTAAAATATTTTTAACGAACATTAATATACAAAAATATAATATAGAATTATTATATATACAAAAATACATGTAAATCTTAATATTGTTAAGATCGTCCTGTTACAACTGCGAAATGAAAATTCTAAAGTCGATGTTCTTCTGAGAGGAAAAGAAAAGGAGATTGCGAAAATCCAATTACGATTTTTTTTTTACTTGAAAATTCTATTTGTATGTATAATATCTTCGTCCTTGGACTTTACTTATTTTTTTTTTATTTAAAATAATATCTTTTCCTTCTATCGCTCACAAGGAATAAGCAAAATAAAATAAAAATACGAAACGTACAAGGGTGATTTTTTTATTCTTTCTTTCTTGTGTTTACTTCGGTTCTATCCACCTCTCTCTCTCTCTCTCTCTCTCTCTCTCTCTCTCTCTCTCTCTCTCTCTCATTACGAAGTTGAATAAATTCATCGAGAAAATAAAAGGAAAAGTTACCATACTATACCATACCATAGAATAGCATAGCCATAGCCATAGCTACTTATGTAAATTTCGTTTGCCACGTAACTGGCAATAGTAAAGAAGAATCTTTAAAAGGAATACGTTTGAAAATTTGCAATTCCACGAAGATAAGATATTGAAAACGGCGTATTAGAATCATAGAACATTTACGAATAAAAAAAAAAAAGGAAAATCAAAAATCTTTGGGGCGTCAACAAAAAGAAACTGATAGTCAAGCTATCAATTGGCTTTATGCCAATCGATTTGACCTACATACATACACATGCGTTTTACGAGCTAGATGTCAGTGTATTTCGTGTCGAAATATTTGATTCCGATCTAAATACCAAAGAAACTTATTTTCAAATATCCTTTTATTAAACTTTATAAATATATTCAGACTTTGCCTTTAATTTAAACAAGAATTAACTGAATAATTGGATAATTATTATTATTATATTATTATTGTAGGACGAATCCTTTGACAAAGAAAAAATACCAGTCTTCTAATTAACTTCATTTTATGTCAATTATATATACACAATGATTATCATTTTTTTTTTTAATTATTTTTTATATGAAACTTCCTGTACTTATTATTGTTAGTTATAAACAAAAATTCTATTAATTAAACCCAAACCTTTTGACGTATGCTTTGAAACTCTCTTTGTTTATTATTTTGTTCTTCTTTCTTTTTAATTAATCAGTCTTACACGGATTTCAAAGTAATATTTAAACAAAGTCAACGAAATATAAAAAAGACAGTAATATATAGAAAGAATACTTTGTATGTGTCGCATGGTGATGCATAACATTGTTGCATGTTGCAACATCGATCGTTTCACGCGTTTAAGTATACACATCAAATTTATTTCGCTTCGTTATATACTACGTCTCGTTTGTTTAAACAGAGATAAAGGTAGGAGCTTAATTAAAATTAATTTAGGACACTTTCTAGCGGCCGATACTTGTCGGCTGTTATATTCGTTAAACTCGTTTACTCGTGAAACTATTACGCGTTATCTTTCTCCGTTAACATATTGTTTTTAATTAATCGTAAAAATGGAAACAGTACAAGCAAGAAATGACAATACTTATTATGTATACTATATATATATATATATATATATATATATATATATATATATATGTATATTTATTTTTAAAATACTGTATTATATATTATATTTATATTTATTATACCGTATGTTATAATATATGTATGTTTTGGTTATATGATTACATATATGTATTGAAATATATAAAGAATTTCGAATAAGGAAAAAGGAAATGAGAAACAGGAGAAATGTTGTTACCATATAAACCAAGATAGAAGAAGAACTTTATGATCTTCATCCACTATGAAAATACAGATCTAACCCTCCCTTAACATCACCCTTATCCTCCTCCCCCTTTTCCTACTTCTCGACTCCTTTAGAATCAAGAAACGCTGTGAATACGTGATCTAATTTCTACAGAAACCGCATCATCTCTTACCATAGCTTATATTACCATCGAACATTCTTATCTCGTTTCTCTAAACTAATAGTAGTACAGAATTATTACCATACTATTTGGTTATAAATATTTTCTACTATTTTTATATTCTAATACACTCTACTAATAGTTCAGAAAAATTTTACCTGCGCAAAAGTGTTTAAATAATTACATGAAGTTATGTAAACAACATTGAATAAAAGAAACTTCATGGAAGACAATGTGTCAGTCTGAAGGTGAATTTTGAACAAAATAGTACTCCGATCATATACTTGGTGTTTTTAAATTACAATGCACATTTCTATTGATTAATTAACAATTATTTTAGTGTTCTGATACACTTCATTTACATTACAGGCCAATTCTAACCTCAAAGTCATCACTGCGTAGGTGCATCAAAATAATTACATTCAAATGCAAAAAAAAAGTTAAAATCAAAACGTTATAACCTTAAATTCTAATAATTAGGTGACTTATTTCCGTTATGCACATACGCAATGTTCGGAAAGTCATATAAACAACATTGAATAAAAGAATTTTCATTGTCAGTCTGAAGGTGAATTTTGAAGAAGATGGTACTCCGATCATATACTTGGTGTTTTTAAAAAACAATACACATTTCTTTCGATTAAATTAACAATTATATTAATATTTAATCTCATTTTAATTATATTTCAGATTGTTTCAAAGCATATACATTGGTTCAAACACATTCCATACCTTTTAACATACATTAAATAGAAAATAATTTTCAATTGTATTACATTTTAGTGTTTTTTAATTTTTTTAGTTACGACATTAAGTAAAATTATGCTAAATAATGAAAAATATTTTATTAAAAATTGTCAGAATGATAACTCTTAAAATATTAAGTTACCACCCACGTGTTACTTAAAACGAACAAATAAAGAAATTTAGCCAATGTTCACAGTCAAATTATTAATCAGAAAATAAATGTAGTAAAAGAAAAAAACAAATAAAATGAAAATTTGTTATACAATATAAAAAGGTTGAAAACAATTCATAAACTCGTGGAAATAATAAAAATAGTTGGTACCGTTGTCATTTGAAAACGTGTTCGTATTTTCAGCCCCACTTTCTGATTTCATAATCAATAATAGATGAATAAGAAGAAGGTTAAAAAAAAATTGAATACGAAAATAAGAGAAAGGAAGTTATTAAAACGCGAGGAAGAAGGATTTTCGTCGTCTTTGTACCAAAAAAAAAATCAACCTGGACGTTTTATTATTTCTTTTTTTTTCATTTCTTTTCTTTTTTTGTCATGATCATTACAGAAATAATAATTTTTTTTTCTTTCTCATCGTCGTTGTACGAGTTCTTTCCTGCGATTAAATTAAATTTCTTCTTTTATTTTTTTTTTTTTAAGGGAAAACTTCTATAGAATGGGAGTGATCTGAAAAGAAAATAAACGGTAACGCAGCTATGTAACGAAGCTGTGCAACGAAGCTATGTAACGAAGCTATGAAACTCTATACTAAATAATGAGAGAGAAAGAGACAAACATAGGATTTAGGCTGAGAGAGAATGAGACGGAATATAGCTATACAGTTTTTCCTATTCTCAGTCTCCTCTTTATGCTATGCTTCGTAGTTATCACTCCTGGTTTTATGTGTGTGTTTGTGCGCGACTGCATACTACAAAGCGTGGACACGTATTCTTTCGATACTCGAAATGTTTGTAGGTAGAAGCGATAGAAGGGTAAAAGAATAAACAGAGATAAGCAACGTAGGTATGCGTCAAAAGTATAAGGTCTAAACGAACCGACAGTCGACATAAACAAAGAAGGTGCGTGGTATGATTTTTTTACCAAACGTGTCATTTCTTTTCTATTTAAAAATTCTTTCAATTTTATTAAAAAATTAATATTAAATTATTTATTTCGCAAATACTGTTTTTAACAATTACGAAATATATAGAATACAATAATTGTATTGTCTGCAATATTTTACAAAAAAAAAATTGATTATCAGATACTTTAGAGAAAAAGAATTAGACAACATTGTAGAATACTTTTTTTATAAATATCCGAAAACGTGTTTTTTAATTATAATGTTTGCGTATTTAGGAAATTTATACTAATTTTTCAATAAAATAAAAAAGTTTGTAAATAAAAGAAACTCGATTGCGAGGCTGATTAACGAAGCTCTTTTACGAGACTCTTCAACGAGGCCTAATTAAACACACCTTAAAGACTAATCGGAAAGACCCTACGGACTTAGCAGAAAGACCCTACGGACTTAGCAGAAAGACCCTACGGACTTATCGGAAAGACCCTACGGACTTATCGGAAAGACCCTACGGACTTATCGGAAAGACCCTACGGACTTATCGGAAAGACCCTACGGAATTATCGGAAAGACCCTACGGACTTATCGGAAAGACCCTACGAACTTATCAGAAAAACCTTACGTACTTATTCGGAAAGTTTTTCTACTACTTGACCTCACTACTTTTCGGAAAACACCTCATTACATTTCGGAAAAAACCTCACTACTTTTCGGAAAAAACCTCACTACTTTTCGGAAAAAACCTCACTACTTTTCGGAAAAAACCTCACTTCATTTCCGAAAAGTAGTGCGGTTTTTTCCGAAAAGTAGTTTAGTAGAGGGTCTTTCCGATAAGTCCGTAGGGTCTTTCCGATAAGTCCGTAGGGTCTTTCCGATAAGTCCGTAGGGTCTTTCCGATAAGTCCGTAGGGTCTTTCCGTTAAGTCCGTAGGGTCTTTCTGATAAGTCCGTAGGGTCTTTCCGATAAGTCCGTAGGGTCTTTCCAATAAGTCCGTAGGGTCTTTCTGCTAAGTCTTTCCTTTTAGTCTTTAAGATGTGTTTAATTAGGCCTCGTTGAAGAGTCTCGTAAAAGAGCTTCGTTAATCAGCCTCGCAAACGAGTTTCTTTTATTTACAAACTTTTTTATTTTATTGAAAAATTAGTATAAATTTCCTATATACGCAAACATTATAATTAAAAAATATGTCTTTGGATATTTATAAAAAAAGTATTCTACAATGTTGTCTAATTCTTTTTCTCTGAAGTATCTGATAATCATTTTTTTTTTGTAAAATATTACAGACAATACAATTATTGTATTCTATATATTTCGTAATTGTTAATTATAATATTTGCGAAATAAATAATTTAATATTAATTTTTTAATAAAATAGAAGAATTTTTAAATAGAAAAGAAATGACACGTTTGGTAAAAAAAAATCATACCACGCACTTTCTTTGTTTATGTCGACTGTCGGTTCGTTTGGACCTTATACTTTTGTCGCATACCTACGTTGCTTATCTCTGTTTATTCTTTTACCCTTCTATCGCTTCTACCTACAAACATTTCGAGTATCGAAAGAATATGTGTGTTTACGCTTTGTAGTATGCAGTCGCGCACAAACACACACATAAAACCAGGAGTGATAACTACAAAGCATAGCATAAAGAGGAGACCGAGAATAGGAAAAACTGTATAGCTATATTCCGTCTCATTCTGTCGCAGGCTAAATCCTATATGTTTGTCTCTTTCTCTCTCATTATTTAGTATAGAGTTTCATAGCTTCGTTACATAACTTCGTTGCACAGCTTCGTTACATAGCTGCGTTACCGTTTATTTACTTTTCAGATCACTCCTATTCTAAAGAAGTTTTCACTTAAAAAAAAAATAAGAGAAGAAATTTAATTTAATCGCAGGAAAGAATTCGTACAACGACGATGAGAAAGAAAAAAAGATTAATATTTCTGTAATGATCATGACAAAAAAAGAAAAGAAATGAAAAAAAAAAGAAATAATAAAACGTCCAGGTAGATTTAAATCATGGCATAACCCTGAGGGGAATTTTTTTTTCTTTTTTTTTATTTTTTTTTTTTTTTGTATTATTTCGTTTCTCTCTCTTTTGTTTCGCACGATGAGAAGAAACTTCATTTGAATGTTTTTAATTTTGTCGTCTCCACACTCTGATGATAAAAATTCACTTTTTATATTTTTCAAATTTTTATCTCGATAATTTGATACTCCCCACGGTCGCTAGCACTCGATTTTATCCGCGTGACGTAAATATCAAATGGCTCGCGGATAAATGGGAAAGCAAAAATAAACACGTCCCACTCTTCGAGCAAAAAAAAATTGCAAAATTTTAAATAAACAAACCTAAACTCTCTTTTATCCTTTATTATCAATAGCATTAGAAGAATACGGTTCGTTCAATAACCTGTTGTTCTAAGTAAACGACCTAATACACCGTTCTAATATCGATCGAGACAACATTTCATTATTTATTTCTGAAACTTATATTTGAAATAGAACAAAAATATTTTTTCATCCATTCGATGATTTAATATTAAACCTAAACGATAAAAAATTTTATGATTTATTTAACCAATTAATTGTGGCGTTCTCGTTTGAGATTACGCACTGTTTTGTGTCGTCAGAATCGAGATATGACGAGTATACTCGTCAATCACAGAAACACACTTGAAACATATTAAAATTTAAAAATATGTTTTATTTTTCTCAACAATTGCAATTTAAATGGTCAAAGGTCAATAATTTATACAAATGATGAGTATACTCGTTAATATTTCTCCATGACGAGTATACTCGTCAATCACAGTTAACTGGTTAAAAAATGTATATTTGGATTCTCAACAAAAATATTTGTCATATAATGAATGATTTAATATTGGTGTGATGGTAAGAGAAGTAAAATAAGTGAAATGAAGAAATTTAATATAAAATTCGTGAATAAAAATGGAACGGTTGACAGGATTGGTACTGAAACTCAGAAGATCTTTCGTTTTCCGGTCAACTGATATATCCATTAACCCATTCAGGTTTGACCTCTGTATAGGGGTGCCAGATTGACCCGATAGTTGACTCCTTGGTCAATTTCCTCAGGAATATCTATTATATTTGGTATGAAGTTGTGTTCGAATAACATACAATGTTACCAATAAATCTCAAAAGCTGGTAATTTATACATTACTTAGCTAATCTGCAGATTAATTGATTTGATTCGTTAAAGTGCTGAATACAATGTTTAATTAATATTGTAAATAATTTAAGTGTAGTGAATTTGTGTTGTTTTTCTAACAAAGATTAAATTCAACGAATGCCTAGTAGATATTTGTGCAAATTACTTGAGTAATTTGAGAAATAAAATAACCCTAGTAATTCTGCACATTACTTAACTAAATAATTAATTGGCTACATTAACGGGTGGAGAGTTCAGAATTTAACAAATATTTCAAATAATATTTGGTTATTTTAAATATACAGAAACATTCCTGTTGTTCCAACAAAAATCTTTACTTAATTTGTACATTACTTAAATAATCTGTAAAATAATGTTTATATATAACATAAAATACAGAATATAAATAATTGACAATTTAAAATTTCTTTTTCGCGATACGTTTAATGTTAAAAATAACTTTTACTATATACTCAAGAAAAAAGAAGGTTAAATAATCTTCTCAATGTGTAAAGTAAGAAAACATCGGATCATAAACGACCTGTCAACGATCTATATTAACTTCTCAATAAGCAATTTCGTGTCAGTTTGTTGGCATAGAGAGAGATTCTAGCACTTGCGATGCAATTTAAACTGATAGCTAGAACCAATCCGGTGTTAGTAGTAGTACGCTCGTTAATGGACGTTGCTACGCAAGTAATGCGCCCATTCTACCTGTTGCCGTCACGGAACACCTCGTTTAAGGCCTATGAACCGAATGCCAAAGATTTTCTCTTTTGTCGATAAAACGATGAAAAAAAAAAACTGATAAAAAGAACGGAACGGGAAGTTTAAGTGAAATGAACCTATTATTAAACTGTCAGAGTCTCTTTATCAACCCAACTACGTTGTTCATCTTATAATTATTTTCAACATAATTTATTTCCACGGAAATACGAAAGTTCCTTATTATTCACTATAATTTTAACTTTTTAAAGTGCAATAGTATTTAGAGTATTTCAATTATTCTACCTTTTACACGGTTGTACTATTGGAGAGTCCCACTTTATAATAAGAAGCTTAATTAATTATTATTATTTTTGATGTTTTAATAATAAGTAAAGCAACTTTATGCAATTTAGAAAACTAAATAAAATTTATGTCCAACGTGGATCTTTGTATTTTCTAAAATTCCGTGTCTCAAAGGATTTAGTGATTTTATTTTTAAGTAATACAGCTCAATAATTCATACGTAATTAGATATATTTTAAGTCGTTCAACTCATTAATAATAAAATAAGATTTAAAAGATTTGATTATGAACAAGATATTAAAACTATATGAAAGATTGAATTACATTTAAGATTTCATTGAGAACAAGAAATTGAAATAAACATTAATACATATTTCTTACTTGAATATCATTTATTTGACAATTAGGTAGACCAAAAAGCGTTGTTTCTGATGAGAAGGTAATCGAATGACCCTATTTCCTGCTCGAGAGGAGGAGATCGATACGAGAGAGAATCGAAATTGCAATGACCAGGAGAATAATCGGTGGCGATGCCCTTAATGGTTCGGCAACGTAATGATGGTGAACCGGCTTATATCGAATTATAGGGAAACGGGACGGGATTTAACGATGCGTCAAATACCAATGACGTTATATGCCTAAGAGATTTGTCCCGAATGTGTTCTCTTTCTATCTATCATAGATAGATAGAATGATATGTACTATCATATGTACATAGTACATATTTGTACTATGAAAATGTTTCTGAAGCAAGTTCAATCTAATAAGAAAAAAAAAACAAAACGATGGCACGTGATTGAACAAAAAAGAATAATGAAAGAACATTGACCTCAGTGTCCTAGTTTTTTCTTTTTTTTAACTATAGTATAGAAAATATTTATGAATGTTATTATTACACTTAACACTCTTATAAAACGATTTTCTTATAATCCAATAAATTTCATTCCCCAAATTCGTACTATTTTAAAAATTCAATTAAACTTTTTTCGATTTAACGTAGAACGAATCGATATTTAATCTGTTATCAATAATTAACATTATAGGTTTGTGTATCATTTTTAGACTAAATTTGCACACATGGTTTACTAGTACACGTGCGTATACATACGTACGTGTATACATTTCAGAAACATGGTCTAAGTTAACGCAATGCTCGGTATCGATAACACACAGCTTTAGATCCTTTGTCAGCATTCTACGTCACGTTTACGTAACATAAACATAAAATACAGTCGAATAATTATCTATTTTTCTATATTCATTAGTTCTATTCGATATTACTACATAAAATAAAGGAGGAAATAGCTTAGTAGAAGACACTTAAGGATATCAATTTTGAATGTAACATTATTTATTAATTAATGAAGTCAACAAACTATAGATTCAAATAAAATTAACAAAAATACAATTTTTGCATAGACATATTTAAAAATAAGAATTAAACTCTGGTGTCAAAATATACAATCGCTGGAAGTGTCACCTAGTACCAGACAGATTTCACTTCGAAGAACTAGCACCGGAGATTTTTAAATTATACGGCATTGATCAAACATGTAGACGTCTGAAAATTTAGGATTGTCTGCACATGCTTCATGAGCCCACCCATAGCAACTGTAGCACTGTATCCAGTCTTCGCCATAGTTCGCTAAGCACCCTAGGCAAATAGTTCTTTCAATTTTAGATATCTCAATCAGTGGCTGTTTCATCTTATCTCTATCTAAACTTTTATCCTTAGCTTTTACAGAAATGAACCATATAAAATTTTCTATAAGACATCAATGAATGAGAATGAAAATTTTAAAATACTGAATTTATTACCACGTTAAGGTAGACTAAAAAAGTTTGAAAGTATTGTATTGACACCACTATATAAAATATCAGCAAATTACAACAGTAAAATTCAAGGACGTAATTGATCTATTACGATATATACCATCGGAACATCATGATTTCTTCAAATCCCTTTCACACACAAAATATAGATGAGTAGTAAATTGTTTTGTAGGTTATGTTTGTAATTTTGTACGTTATGTAGTTAAAAATGTTTGGAATCGCATAAATTATGTTTCTGAAATGTTTTAAAACTATGTAAAATAAATTGAGTATTGTTTTGATGAGATTTATTAAAATTGTACCATACACTATTTGGTTTAAAACATCGATGAAAAACACAAAGAATTCAAAACTGTAAATTACCTACACGTTCTAAAAAATCGCTGCAATTTGTAAAAGTAGCCTTGGCAGCTTTGTACCAAGACGTCAGACCTATTAGTTAAGAAAAATATAAACATTTCAAGTAGTTATTACCTTATATACCTTCTGTGTATCATAAATATTTGAAAAAACTCTCATATACAGAGCATAAGTAAATACTACCAATATATTGCATTTCTAACAGTGTAATTAACGTCTTAAATTAAAAATACTACTTTCATTTTATATCTTATCATTATTTGTAAACAAAATTGGATCAATATAAAACATATTTTGAATGTAACATGTGTTTTTTTTAAATTAAAATGAAAAAACATTTACAATTGTTTCATTTAGAAAGTGGTATAAGTTTATTTGCAGCCCGTAAATATACATTAGTTTGGTCAAATTTGCCTAAAAGAAATTTATATAACTAGATGAAACATTAAAAATCATTAGAAATATTGCCAGAATTCATATAATTTGCCTAAATGGTATAGCCGAATAAGTATGGGAAATCTGCCCCCGTGACTTTTTTGACTCGCACTTGGGGCATCGATTTGGTGTCGAATAAAAATAATTCACCTCAAATTTTAGCTCTTTTATTCAATCGGTTCTCGAGATTTTCAAAAAAAAAAATCTGTTTTTTCGATTTTATTTTTTATTATATAGTAAAATTCAAAACTAATCAATGATGATTTTTTTTCTTGTTCTTAGGAGTCCAAGGCATGCATAAAAATTGTGATCATAATATTTAAACGAAAAGCCGATTTTTGCCGGTCGAATGAATATTAGTATCTTTTTTTTTAAGCTTTTTTAGAATATGTCACTCACCAAAACTAGTCAGAAAATGTCTTTTATACTCCTCTACTCTCAGGAATTTTCTTGAATTTTTTGAAGTGGTGGAACAATATGAAAAAAATTAAAAACTCATTTTTTTTCTAAAATCTAAAGGTAACTAACTTATATTTTTTTTTTTTTGAATCTAAAACAAGACTTGATTCTGATCTCAATCTTACAGAAAAAATAATTGCATAAATGAATTCAAAAAAAAAGATCAAGAAAATACTTTAGCCTTGGAGATAGAAACTAATCGTTGGGCCAGAAGAAAAGTTCCCTTTGCAATAATAACATCAGAGCAACAATATGAAAAAAAATTAGAAAATTTAAACTCTTTAATATGCAAACATTTAATTATCTCGAAACAAGAGAAACTGGACTTAAAACACATTCAAAATAAACGGTCGACATATAGCTTTTCTGTAGATGGCATTAGCGACAAGTAAATTTTGAATACATACATATAAGACAACTTGGCATACTCTTAACCATTTTGTGAAGATAACTTGGTAGTATCAGTTGTTAACTTATGTTTACATCATATAGTAATTTCAAATTAGAAATGTCAGTTTATAAGCCAACAATGCGTCATTTGCGAGAAGTGTTACTTTATTATTTTAATAGTGACAAATCCGCTGCTAAGGCTCACCGAATGCTCGTACACGCTTATGGCGAGAATATTATATCTAAAAGAACATGTGAAAAAAACTTTGCGTTTTTCAGGAGCGGTGATTTTAACTTAGAAAGACCTGAAAAACGACTAAATAAAGAACGGTTAATTGGAGAATTAGTGCGTTTGAGACTTGAAGACCCGCGTATGGCTCAAAAAATGATGGCAGCAAAAGTAAAAAGAAGTCAAATAACAGTTTGCAGATACCTAAAAAGTCAAGAATATCAAAACGAATTAAAAAAGCTACAGCAGGACCAAAGTTCTATACCTCTTGGTAATCTATATCAATTATATATCATTTTTATACATACAAAGGTTATTATATCCTTAAGTACATGTTGTGTGGGGTATATACGCTTCAAGAAAGATAATTTCAATTTAGAATTTACTACACCAAGACAAGTACGTAGAAAACAGACAGTTGAAGAATTAGTGCGTTTGAGACTTGAAGACCCGAGAATTACTCTAGCAGAGATGGCATCAAAAGTTGGAAAAAGTCAAAGTACAGTTTCCAGATACCTAAATAGTCAGGAATATCAAAACAAATTAAAAGAAAAAGAGCAGGAGCAAAGTTCTGTACCTCTTGGTAATATATATATATATATATTAATTATATATCATTTTTATATATACAAAGGTTATTATATCCTTAAGTATATGTTGTGGATGGTAAAAACGCTAAAAGTCGGTTTATTTTTACTCAGAAAGAACTACTTTGAAAAGAAAACATAGAGAATTGGAAAATGAAAAATTGGTTCGTTTGATTCCTGATAACCCTCGTATCATTCAAGATGAGTTAGCAAAGCAATTGGAAATGAACCTACCTACAACTTCAAAAGGCGTAAACACTCAGAATATACAAAACAAATTAAAAGAAAAAGGGCTGGAGCCAAGTTCTACACCTAAAAGTAATATAATATATTAAATATTACTATAATATAATGTATATATATATACAGGATATTATATGCTTAAGTACATGTTGTGTATGGAATAAACGCTTTAAGAGATGTGATTTTAACTTAGAAAGACGTATTTCAAGAACACCAAGCACAGAGTCGGAAGATGAAGAATTAGAGCATTTTATAGATGAATTCCCGGGTGTAACTCCAGAAGAGTTAGCAAAAGTACATGACATAAGCATATCTCAAGCTGAAAGGATCATAGACCCTTCGAAAATAGAAAACGAATAAAATGAAAAAAAGCGTAAGCAAAATTCTATATCTAATAGTAATATATATATATATAATAAAAATATAACTTTCTTTTTGAAATCGGCGGAATATAAAGAAAAATTTTATTATTTTTTCGTTGGTTTATTTGTTTATTTAAAACATATTTTCAATATTTTATGATCATTATCAAAGTTTTTTTATGATTTATTTCTTCAGTATATAATATTACATAAACCGTTACTAGGTATAACAAATAACATTGATTTACGAATATTCGTTTCATAGAATTCATTTTAAATTTGACGTGCTATATACAAATGATATAATGTACATAATTACTTTTTTTTCATTTATCTGAAATAATATTTTTCTTCTAGAATAAATTTTCTTTTGAAAGTAATGAAACAGATCTTGATTTATCCGTTAAAGAATAAATAATTTTAAAAGAGATTTTCCGTTTATTGAAACGATATGAATTTGAATTTGAAAATGTTGTGTATCAATTATTGTTTATAAACTTTGTCAGTAATGATATACAGAATAATTCTGTTACTCATTGTATATATAAATATTTGTCTTTATTTTTTTTTTTTCTATTTTAAATGTAGATTTGACTGTACAGCGTAAAGGACAATTTCTGTTTTGTACTATGGGACAGGATAATAAAAACATTACATGATCTTTAATTATTCCGTTTGGAAAATCAATACAAAAATCATATACCACTAATAATAATGGATCCTCTTATAAATGAACAAATACCATAGTGACTTAAAATCAGAAATGTAGCTGTAACACTTACCTGAATTTTAGACGATGCAGTGTTTTCCTGCCGAAAACAGAAATTGACTGATAATCTGGATTGTACCGAAAGGGTTAATCATCTAATGATTGTAATAATCATATAGTAATAATGATATACAATATGTAATATTAACTAAGATGTATAATTTATTGAAATAATATTTTATGTCACTTCTAATGCAACTACTTGAATAAACTTTTATCAATACAAACAAAAATCATGTATGCAAATCAAACGTGTTTGAAGTGAAACTTTCAAAATACTAAGTTTCGAGATAATGAGGCGAATGCACAGATTCAAGAGTATGATAATTGTAGGATTTATTTAATATAATATTATTACCATATATAGCAAAAGGCACCGCTATGGTCTCAGGGTTGGATAGTTGATAAAAAGTACACTTTTCCAAATTCAAGCAATAGAAATAGAATGCTGAATGCAATAGCCATAAACAGCACCAGAATCGTAGGATATTTATCGAGAAAAATATAATTCGTCGTAAAATAAGTAAATATAGAATATCCTTTTTGTGAAACTCAGGTATAAAATTTTATTTGTTAGGATAGTTTTAAATTTCTCGTTTTTATCTAAATTTTTTCGCTGTCTATCAAACATTTTAGGAATGATAGGATGATGAAATAAAGATGTTACGAAAAACATATGGAAAATACTGCTGGACTGAATGAAGGTTCTGGTAAAATGCAATGAGAGATCTTATAGAAATCTTTTCGATCAATAATCGAATACCATCAATAAATGATGAGGTATGAATTTTAATCTATTAGACTGAGAAAAAAATAAAAAACTGCGATGCGGAGGATCTTCCTATTAAAATTAAGAGATCATATCTGGTGAGAATTGTTTTAAGGTGTCTAGCAACCCATTTTTCCGTGGCACTTAAAAAATAAAAAATAAGTCATTTTTTTGACCCACGCTAATATATATATATATCTTTAGGACTCCCACAGTGAACAGACTACAAACATTCTTTATTTATTTCGAGCGTTGACTCATTTGTACCTTATTCTTTTGTCTCGTACCTACATGCGTATCTCTTCTTATTCTTCTACCCATCTATCGCTCCTACCTAAAAACAGGTTTAGTATCGAAATTATATGAGTGCACGCTTCGTAGTATGCATTCGCACACAATAACACACATATATAACCAGGAGCGATAACTATGAAGCAGCGCATAAAGAGGAGACCGAAAATAGGAAAACCTTTATAGCTATATTCTGTCTGATTTTCTCGCAGACTCAATCCTATATGCTTGTCTCGTTTTTTCTTCTTACTGAGTATCGTGACCGCATCATCGCTACGCTGCATTGAAGCCGTGTTTCATTTTTTCAAATCACACACATTCTTAAGAAGTTTTCACTACAAAATATTTACATACAACGAATAATAATAGAGCAATTTATAAATGAACAAATACCATGAAGATTAAACTGATTAACAGAATCGCATAACTTTGCACCACTTTAACACATTTTTGATTATTATTTTTTGAGATATACGAGTGGCATGCGCTAGGTGCCTTCCACCGTTACGTGAACTCCCCCTATATATTAAATATAGTAGTAATATATATTATATAGGAACATATATGGACTATTTCTTTAGCATGCTGTGTAAGTCTATTTAAAAAAATATATATATATAACGTAATTTATGTTTATTTTAATGAAAACTTTTTATAGATTACTAGTTAATATTTCATTTCATACAAAGAGCATATGTTTTTTAAAATATAAATTTGGTCGGTAAAGAAAAATGAGTAGTCTTTAATATGTAGAATTTTAATTTTCTCGAAACAAGGGAAACTAGACTTAAACCACTTTGAAAATAAACGGTCGACATATAGCTTTTCTGTAGATGGCATTGCGACAAGTAAACGTCGAATACATATATATAGGACAGCTTGGAATACTCTTCAATATTTTGTGAGCATAACTTGATAGTATTAGTAATTGACTTGTGTTATTATCATAAAGTTATTTGTATTTAGAAATGTCAAATTATATACCGACTAAACGTCATTTTCGGGAGGTAATACTTTATTATTTTAATAGTAACGAATCCGCCTCTTATGCTTACCGAATGCTCAGAGAAGCTTATGGCCAGGGTATTATATCCAGAAGTAGATGTTATGTTTGGTATGAAAGATTCGAGAAAGGTGATTTCAACATAACTAATGATAAACGACTAAAGAAAGAACAGCGAATTGAAGAATTAGTGCGTTTGAGACTGGAAAACCCGGATATTACTCAAACAGAGATGGCAACAAAAGTAGGAGTGAGTTTATCAACAGTTTGGAAATACCTAAAAAGTCAGGATTATCAAAACAAATTAGAAGAAAAAAAACAGGAACAAAGTTCTTTACCTCTTGGTAATATATATATATATGAACTCTATATCATTTTTATATATTCAAAGGTTATTGTATCTTAAGTACATGTTGTGTGTGGTATAAACGCCGCAAGAAAGGTGATTTCATCTTAGAATTTACTACAATAGGACGAAGAAATAATAGAGAAAAGACAATTGAAGAATTAGTGCGTTTGAAACTGGAAAACCCGGATATTACTCAAACAGAGATGGCAACAAAAGTAGGAGTGAGTTTATCAACAGTTTGGAAATACCTAAAAAGTCAGGATTATCAAAACAAATTAGAAGAAAAAAAACAGGAACAAAGTTCTTTACCTCTTGGTAATATATATATATATGAACTCTATATCATTTTTATATATTCAAAGGTTATTGTATCCTTAAGTACATGTTGTGTGTGGTATAAACGCCGCAAGAAAGGTGATTTCATCTTAGAATTTACTACAATAGGACGAAGAAATAATAGAGAAAAGACAATTGAAGAATTAGTGCGTTTGAAACTGGAAAACCCGGATATTACTCAAACAGAGATGGCAACAAAAGTTGGAAAAAATAGAATGACAGTTTCCAGATACCTAAAAAGACAGGAATATCAAAACAAATTAGAAGAAAAAAAACAGGAACAAAGTTCTTTACCCCTTGGTAATATATATAGATATATATATTAAATTTACCTATACTATAATATATATATATATATATATAGAATAGATATTATATCCTTAAGTATATGTTGTGGATGGTATAAACGCTACAAGTCGGGTTATATTTATTTAGAAAGAACTACTTTAAAAAGACAACATAGAGAATTGGAAGATGAAAAATTGGTGCATTTGATTCATGAAAACCCTCGTATGAATCAAGATGAGTTAGCAAAGCAATTGGAAATAAGCCTACCCACAGCTTCAAAAGGCGTAAACACTCAGGAAATACAAAATAAATTAAAAGAAAAAGTGCTGGAGCCAAGTTCTATACCTAAAAGTAATATAATATATTAAATATTACTATAATATAATGTATATATATATTTTCTTTTTTCTCCTTTTTTTTTCTTTTTTGAAAAAATTGTAAAATTCAAGAAATTAAATTTAACGATTGAAAAAAAATATATTATTGATATATATATATATACAGGATATTATATCCTTAAGTACATGTTGTGTGGAATAAACGCTTCAAAAAATATAATTTCAACTTAGAAAGACCTACTTCAAGATCATCACGCACAAAGTTGGAAAATGAAGAATTAGTGCATAATATGGATGAATTCCCGTATCTAACTTCAGACGAGTTAGCAGAAGAAAGTGGAATAAGCATAGGTACAGTTCACACACGCGTAAACAGTCAGGAATTTCAAAACAAATTAAAAGAAAAAGAGCAGGAGCAAAGTTCTATACCTCTTTGTAATATATATATATATATATATATATATCAATTATATATCATTTTTATATATACATAGAATATTATATTGTTAAGTACATGTTGTGAGGAATAAACGCTTGAAAAATATAATTTTAACTTAGAAAGACCTACTTCAAGATCACCATGCACAGAGTTGGTAAATGAAGAATTAGTGCATAATATGGATGAATTTCCGTATCTAACTCCAGATGAATTAGCAGAACAAAGTGGAATAAGCATATCTATAGCTCTATCGTTCATAAACTTTATGAAAAAATGAAACAAATAAAAAGTACAAAGACGTAAGAAAAGTTCTATATCTAATAGAAATATATATATATATATAATAAAAATATAACTTTCTTTTTGAAATCGGCGGAATATAAAGAAAAATTTTATTCTTTTTTCGTTTTTTTATTTGTTTATTTGAAACATATTTTCAATTTTTTATGATCATTATCAAAGTTTATTTGTGATTTATTTCTTCAGTATATAATATTACATAAACCGGTACTAGGTATAACAAATAATATTGATTTACGAATATTCGTTTCATAGAATTCATTTTAAATTTGACATACCGGATATAAGTGATATAATATACCTAATTACTTTTTTTTATCATTTATCTAAAATAAAATATTTCTTCTAGAATAATCTTTCTTTTGAAAGTAATGAAACGGATCTCGATTTATCCGTTAAAAAATAAATAATTTTAAAATAGATTTTCCGTTTATTAAAATGATATGAATTGGAAATGAATTTGAATTTGAAAACATTGGGTATCGAATATTGTTTATAAACTTTATCAGTAATGATATACAGAATTATTCTGTTACTCATTGTGTATATAAATATTTGTCTTATTTTTGTTTCTTTTTCTATTTTAAATTTAGATTTGACTGTACAGCGTAAAGGACTATTTCTGTTTTGTACTATGGGACAGGATAATAAAAACATTACATGATCTTTAATTATTCCGTTTGGAAAATCAATACAAAAATCATATACCACTAATAATAATGGATCCTCTTATAAATGAACAAATACCATAGTGACTTAAAATCAGAAATGTAGCTGTAACACTTACCTGAATTTTGGACGATGCAGTGTTTTCCTGCTGAAAACAGAAATCGACCGCTTCTGATGTTTTTTAGAGCGTCACTGATAAAATCGATTGTATGATCCTGTACCTCACGTTTTTTATTTTTCTAAACGTCCACATTATTATTTTTTGAATTATATTAGTTTCCGGTAATAGGAACTGTCCGAGGTTACGTGAACTTTCTTAATAATAATTTTGTAAATATGACATGAATATATTTTGAATGAGATAACATAAAATATAAGATTAACATTTATATCATTAGCAAAGAATCTTATACATTACTTGTTACAGTGTATTATTACTTACAGATTGAAATATTACAACGAACACAAATTTCAATCAAATAATTATCTAAATATTTATATCATATACTTCTATTTAATGTTATTATTTTATTTCATGAAATATATTATATAATTATATTGTAAATAAGAAAAGACATATTTAAAAAGAAATAAACCTTAATGAAATAATATAAAAAATAAGATTAATATTGATATCATTAGCAAAGAATTTTATACTGTACTTTTTATGGTATATTATTACTTACAAACTCAAATTTTACCATGAACACAAGTTTCAATCAAATAATTAGCCAGATCTATATATTCATTAGTTCCAGTAAATGTTATTACTCAAAATACAATAATTTTGTTAACATGAAAATAAGGCAAATGAAAAAGAAATTGGTTTGAATTGAATAGCAGAAAAATAAGACTAGCGTTGATATCATTAGCAACGAATCTATGACTGTTCTCTAACGAGAGACTTATTATTACTTAGGAAGGTAAAAAGTAAGGTACGAGGACTCATTCCTCGCATCGCTGAAGTAAGTACTTCACTTTTACTCTTCTCTCTTTTTTACAACTTCTTCTCGTTACCATCCGCTTGAAGTAAATTTTCACGAAGAAGTCTGGAGAAAGACTAATTGCGGTCTGGTTCAGATAAATATGGAAAAAAAAAAAAAGAAGAAAAAAGTAAAGAAGAAGAAATGGTCGTGGGTGGATAGTAGTAACATGCTTGCGTTTCATACTAGAAGAGATTCTCAACGAAAATAATTGAGCTCGATAAATGAGAAAAAAAGACGTGTGTTAAAGTACGTAGAAAATAACAGAAAAATGAAAGAGTGAAAAAGAGAGAAGACATTTTATTTTACTTTCACACGTAAGTAAAAAGAATGCCATTTGCGGCTGACTCTTTTCCTCCGAGCATAATTTCATTTTTTTTCACTCGTTTTCATTCCCCTTGTCAAGGATTCATTTAATTTCTATGTTCACAGTCCCTTCTATTTCTCTTATGAGAAAATACTATTTCCTATTTTCTCTCGATTTTCCCTTGAGTCAAGCTAACTTCATTTGTTTTACGTTTCGATAAAAGAATATAAGAACGTACTGAAAAATATAATCAAAAGTCTCATTTATGTTGGATTCCTTCTCTCCAGTGTGTCTTCCTAAAGAATAAATTCTGACGAAGGAAAAATAAAAATTTTCTATAATGTTGATGACAAGGTTTGAATATAGAACAAAATCTTGTTTATCATGAAAATAAAATATATTCTAATAAATAAAATATAAAAATAATATTAACATATTTAGTGTCGATCTATTACTGTTCGAACTTTTATACAAGTCTATTTGATATTTTGACAAGTATTAAATAAATATGTCAGGGTTGTGTCAGGGTTGCGTCAGGATTTTGACAGGGATGTGCCAGGATTTGTCAGAATGTACCACATATGGCACACGTGGCACGGAACGTGTTAAAATGGAATTTTTTAAGTAACCAAAATAATTATAATCCAACTGTTTATTTATTTAATTAGTAATATCCTAATAATAATTTAATAATTAATTATTATAATAAAATTAACTAGTATTAATCAATTGTTAGTTTATTTTTTGAATTTTTATTTTACATTTAATGTTAGATATACCTAATTCAATTAAAGCAACCTTTTTTGGGTGTATTCTTTCAATGTATCTTCAAGATGCTTAAAAGAATAAATCAAAGATTATGAAATTGTTTGTAGAGTAAAATATAAAATGTTTAAAAGACGAGATAGGTAAAAAATTTGCATGAAAAAGCTGAAGTTTGTGTATTAACGCGAATTGAATAACCACGAACAGGGTAAGGTTTTCTTTTTTCCACTTTGGTGAAAAAGTTTGAGCAATCCTTACTCGTACAAGGCAAGTTGTTCAATCTTCCGTAATCGATGGGGAAACAACGAGGAGTTGAAATATTTCAAAAGCTGCTTCGATCTATCTCTTTCGACAGAATGCACACTTTCTTGCTATCTTTTTTTTTACGCTTTTGCGTAGAATCGGCCGACTCGAAACATGTTCGATCGAACAGAACGGAATAGAAATGGAATATAACAGAATAGAACAGAGCGGAACAGAATGAAACGGACCGTTTTACATAGGAGTGAAAAATCTTTTCGATATATTGGGTTGTCCAGAAAGTTCTTGCCGAACTTGACGGAAGATTCAAACGCAATTCATTTAAGTTTTCTTTTTTTATGGTATAAATTAATTAAATCAAGCTCAGGAACGAGAACACTGGCTGGGATTTACCCATTATGCCAATTAATGCCAATTAATGAGGCATTAATCTTTCTCCATCTTTATGGGTAACTTCAAAATTTCGTCATTTCAGAACATCTCAGATTTTTCAGCAAAAAACATTATGAAAATCGGTTCCGGACAATCTAATAAAACAAACCTTTAAAATGTGTCATACTAATTTCGTGCAAAAAAAGAAAGAAAGAATTAGTAGAGTCGAGTAAACGGGGTCATCTGGATAAAGATGATATAAAGATGCAAAAAGAAATGGTGTTGGTGTTCCTGATGATGGCAACAACGATAACCAGGAGCTTAGGAAGGCCCAGTTTGAGCCGTTAACGATTTGCCTTAATGATCTAGCCGAGAAACTATGAATTAATTATGCAGGCAGCACCTAAATTCCAGAGTCCCCTACGGCGTCCGGTATAAACGCGTAAACCTTATTTCTACCGAATATCTTCTCTATCTATCTATCTATCTATCTATCTATCTATCTATCTAGCACTTTCTATCTTATTCATTGCAAACTATATTTTCTTCTTGTCTATTTTTATTCTCTTCTCCCTTTTTTATTCTTCCTTCATTTCTTTTTTATTTTTTTGCCACCATCTCTCTTATTTTCGACAAGGAAAAAAACAAAAGCGTGAATCACCGTTCGAGTAAAAGTTCGCATACAGGTTTCGTGTAAACAGCCCAAGTATACTTAAATTTTCACGTAGTGTTATCCCTTCACAGTCTCAACGGAGTTAACATCCACGATTTATGGACTATAAAATAAGAAACATGCAACAAGACTCGTCTTTTCTTTTCACGAGTTTTCTTCAAGCTTGCCTTTCAGATGAACAAAACACACACACGCACACAAATTTTTTACAAGTTTTTTTTTTGTTTCCTCTCCGACATATATCTCGTCTCTCTGCTTTTTTTTTTATTTCTTTTTTAGTCTACATTATTACACGGTGGTTTAGAAATAAAATAAAAAAAGAGAAATTTCTTGTTTAGAAATAGAAAGAAGTGTATAACAGTGTGTGTATCTCTTTAAATCAAAAAATATAAGTTACCAAGTAAGCAATGAAGAAAATAATCGATACCAACCCCTCAGGGTTGTTATTTTTTCAAAACCCACTCAAAGTAATTATCTTGCCACCCAATTATTGTATGAAAAGTGGGTGAACAAGCTTGGAATTAGATAATTATTCATCGAAGTAACTCGTTAATTAACTTTTATTTTAACAATGTATCAATATAGATAGATAGATATTGATGAACTTGAAAATCATCTTAAAGAAGCTTGAATGATTCAAAACGAATATAAGCTCATTAATATTACTTCCATTATAGATCAAATCTTTCAGTAGCACAATACCCCTACTATCATTCCATTAAAATAGAAGTGGTCAAAGAGAACACGATAGCAACAATAGAGAACCATTTGCAAGCTTTTTGAACTACCAATCCGATCCCAGCAACCACGTCCAATCCGATTTGAAGTTAGAATTGTCTTAAGTCGTTTCTCTCCTTCCAATGTAAGAACAATCGTATTTGCTCGAGGTTTCAATCTAGAACTCTCTGTTTGTACGTTCTAACCTAACCAAAATAGAAAGGAAGATTTAGGTATTTACGTAAAATCCTAAAAAGGGTCTTAATAAAAAAGAAAACAACAACAACAAAGAACGTGATAGGCATACAATATACTCGTCAAGAGTTTCTGTACAAATAGAGGGAAAAATAAGAGGAGTCAGTGTAAAGGGGGAAACTGGAGTGAGGGGAGAGGGTGATTCTACGATATCGTAAATGGTCTAGTAAAAATAAAATATAATGAGATTAAATATAAAAAATATGGTAGTGTGTGTAAGGGGTTAAATCATAGATATAGATATACACATAACTGAAATATCAAATACACGCACACACATACATGACATGGTACACTTGGAAGGTACACTTCGAGGTTGGTTTAATTTATGCCACCAAAATCGGCATCCAGGACTACTTGCCTTGTCGTATAGGACAGAACAACAGTGTACACGATATATGCATACATATATAGTACATGTATAACGAGATTAACGTTCAGCACTCGGGTGTGACGTCTTTGCCACGTAAATCGCAGTACGGGAAGCCAAAAGTGTAGGTTGCCATTCGGGGGGTGGTGGTGACTCGGTGATGTACTTTACTTACATAGCCACCCGGTAGTGGTGGGTATCTTCGTGTTCCTAGAGGGTCGATGTCGCTCACCATTTCGAAAATTATAGGTCCGCACTTTGAACAAAGTCTATGTGTGTGTAGTAGTAGTAGTGTGTCACCCTTTTCCAATAGTAAATACATATATGTATGTGTGTTGTGTAAACGTGTGTACGTTTTAGCTGACACATGCTTCGCTTTTCAAGATTTGTTAAACCTGACGTGTCTTGTCCTCTTTCTAGACGACCTCTTACGGGGAAAAAGGGCCGAGTTCGAAATTTCCTTGATGTATGCACACATAAATCATTCGTCTTAACGTCGACTTAACCTTAAAGTTACATCCTTTTACTTGTCTAGTCAAAAATTCATACCCATATGAGATTTTAACGCGTTTGGAAGTTTCTTCGGATACTCTTTTATTTTTTTTTTATTTTTTCTTTCACTCTTCAGATCTTTTCGAGATCTTATCGAATTACCGAGAACCCGGTATTTCCTGTTCTCTACTCGAAACTTTTCCCTCTTCACATTTCTCTATCTTTCGTCTATCCACTTCGTAAGAACGGGGAAATTGAGAATAGCGCGTCGAAAAGGAAATAAGAAAAAAGTGAAAGATTTCGAGGGAAAGAAAAGTGACCCATCGAGACGGTTGAGCAATCGAGATAGAAGAGGGTGGAAACTGATAGCATCGAAGGATGAA
Organism: Polistes dominula; assembly: GCF_049000335.1. Lineage (NCBI taxonomy): Eukaryota > Metazoa > Arthropoda > Insecta > Hymenoptera > Vespidae > Polistes > Polistes dominula. The sequence goes on from NW_028300944.1 coordinate 1,950,148, forward strand.
CATTCTCTACCGTTCAAAGATACCCATTCCCTTTTTTCCCTTCTATTTCTCGTAAAGTAGCAGCAGCAGAAGTAGCATCATTCGGATAATTCAACCGTTCATTTTGAAATTGATGCAACTCCATTATCTGTTGTTTCAAGAAAATTAAAGGTTTACACATATTGTGATCAATTCATAAATATAAATGAATTACATCAAGTCTGGTAAATGTTTCTATTAACCAGTTAATTGTGGTGCCCTCGTTTAAAAGCTCGCACCGTTTTGTGTCGCCAGAATCGAGCCATGACGAGTATACTCGAGAGTAAGTTACACTGGTAAAGTTTTTCATTTAATTACTTTTTGATCAAACCTCGTATATATCAAATATATGAATTCGAAAGATTACAATTTAAATGGCAAATGGTCACTATTTTATACGCATGACGAGTATACACGTTAATCACAATTAATTGATTAATTTAACTGAAATACTTACACTTACTTTCATAATGAATTATTAAGTAATTTTTTTTTTTAATTAAATAAAAAGCATTGACATTTTTTAAGAAATTAAATACCAACAAAATTATAAATCAAAAGTTTATACTAAATTAAGTATAAATTATGTGATATCAATTTTTTTTTTTTTTTTTTTTTGAATATACCACCACTTTCAGAATAAACGATCGCATTCTTGTACGAAGAGTATGAGTGTGAGTGAAAAAGAAAGTTAGACGAAAAGTAGTTACCAATATTATTCTTCACTTCTATCTTTCTCTTTTTCTATCGACCAATCGTCCTGTGTGTTTCTTTCCCGAAGAAAAGGGCTTTTGAAATTGAACCCTCTTGCGGTCGAACGAGTAAGGATGATAAAAATTGTCTACGATGAGGGTAGCTACGTAAATGGAATTTGTTGAAAAAAAGAAAAGAAAAATGAAAGAAGAAAATGTCTGCTTCCTTTTTCGCAATTTTCGAAGAAGTTATATTTTTCAAATAAATAAATAAATAAAAAAAAGTGATAGAAAGAGAGAGAAATAGTAAATACTGACAAAGGGTTAAAACATGATCACATGATTTGAAAAACACGAATATTTCCTACGATTGAAACTGCTAACTGGATAAGTCCTTTTATAAAGAAGAACAAAAAGAAGAAACTTTAAAGTATAGGCGAGTCAATTTACGGTATCTATCTTTTATCTTTCTGTTTTTTCTTTTTTTTGTGAAAGAAAATTTAAAAGGTAAAGGACAGTCGGATGAATCTGAAAATTTAGTCACGTACAACAGTGTCTGGCAAGGTTCCAAAACGCGAAAGGCGCTGATTTTACTTCCGATCTTGGTCAACGTTTGTATATACGACCACAAACTCCTTTATCTACCTTTCTAGAAATAGATATTACCTTTAATCGAGCCCACCTTGGTGTTTTTCCATCCCTCAATGCCCCGCCCCTTTCCTTCTTCCATCATATTCCTATTTAAGGAATAATAAGGACTCCCGTCAAAGTATCCTGAATTGAGCTGGATCCAACACTCCCTCAGGTACCGAGTCTGGAGGGCCTATGAATATTTTTCTTCCTGACGAAACAAAATAAAAAGATTGCGTTAGGGTTTCGTCAAGATTATATGGCAGGAAACGAAGTTTCACAAAATCTTACTCACTTCTCAATGAAACATTTATTATCTGTCTCGAGGCCACCTGCTTCTTCCATTTTCGGAGAATCGAAATTCTCAAGTTGCTACTTTCCTTCATTCGAAACTTATTGGAAAAGAGAGGAAAAAAGAATAAAAAGGAGAAAAAAAGAAAAAGCACAAGAGAGAGGGAGAATTTCGTAATAACTCCGATATTGCGTTTCCGACAACGTTGACTTATATCACTGACAATTGCACACAGTGATCAATCTTTATACATAGTTATACGATACGAATCAATAAAAAACAAATATCGATTTGTAATTCAACGATGTTTCTTATTACAATAAATGTAAAACGAATAAATGTGGTAATGATTAATTAATTATAAATATAATACACACAATCGAATTACCATATATTATTTAGATTAATTTAAAATATAAAGTGTGTTACGTAAAAATGTGGCATGAATTGATCAATTTAGTTTAAATAACATTTTTTAAGTATAATAATAATATTTAAATTAATAAATATAATTTAATCAAATAATATATATATGCTATGTATATTTATATACATAGCATGAATTGCTCAATTTAATTTAAGTAACAGTCTTTGAGTAATAATAATATTTAAATCAAATAATTAAATATATTTTATTTAAACATTATTAAATAATTTTTTTTAAGATTATCTTTTTGAAAATATTCAACAATAATATTTTCTGTAATTATATTTTCTCCAATTTTTTGGTTTTCAAAAATGGAGCTACACATTTATTCCTTTTCAACGATGTCCAGATAAGAGTAGAAATAATAATAATAAAAGTAATAATCATAATAATAACGAAATGGTGACGACCACGGTAAAGTGACTATCCGTTTATGATTCTTGAAACTTTCAACACCGTCGAGCGCAGCAAATCTCTCTTTCGCGATCTTCATTTTCTCAGTCTCAATTACTTTACCACAAATTGCATTTTTAATGTATATTATATATCATATATAAAAAATATTTACACTTCTTTTTCTTCTACTTCCTCTTTATTAATATCTTTAAAGTAAATTCTTATACACATAAATATAGTATATTATTTATATATGAAGAAGTATTACACATACATCTAATATGATGATTTTAAATCATCCGGCATCGATCATATATGATGAACATTCAGAAATGTCTGCACATGCTTCATGAGCTTACCAATACCAGCTGTAGCACTGTATACAGTCTTCGTCGTAGTTCGCTAAACACACTACGCAAATAGTTCTTTCAATTACAGATATCTCAGACAGTGCCTGTTTCTTCTTACCTCTATCTAAACTTTTTCCCTTAGCCTTTACTCCTTTAACTTGTTTCCACATTACTTTACTTCTTCCGTTGGCCTTCACGTCTTTTGTTCATTGCTAGTACTTTTATTTTGCCATTTTAAATGTAGTTTTCACTGTCCTGCGTTAAAAGACTATTTTTCATCTGTACTAGGAGACAAGATAATACCATCATTACTTGATCTATCCCTAATCCATTTTGAAAATCGAAAAAAAAAAATCATATACAATGTATAATAAAAGAGTCTTTTACAAATGAACAAATATCCTAAAGACTTAAACACAGAAATGTAGCTGTAAAAAATACCTAAATCTTACACGATGCAGTGTTTTCATGCCAAAACAGAAATCGACTGGTCCTGATGTTGCCTTAAGCGTCATTGATAAACTGGATCGCATAATCCTGTACAACATGTTTCATCTGTTTTTGATTATTATTTTTTAAGATATAACAATGGCTAACTTTAGGTACCGTCCGCCGTTAAGTGAACTTCCCCTCTATATTAAATATATTAGTAATATATATTATGTGGGGACATATATGAACTGTTTCTTTAGAAAGTTGTGTAAGTCCATTTAAAAGAAAAAATATATACATATATGACGTAATTTATGTTTATTTTAATGTAAACTTTTCATAGATTATTAGTTAATATTTAATTACATATAAAGAGCATATGTTTTGTACAATATAAATTTGATCGGTAAAGAATAATGATTAGTCTTTAATATGTAGAATTTTTATTTTCTCGAAACAAGAGAATCTAGATTTAAACCACTTTGAAAATAAACGGTCGACATATAGCTTTTCTGTAGATGGCATTGCGACAAGTAAACGTCGAATACATATATATAAGACAGCTTGGAATACTCTTCAAAATTTTGTGAGCATAACTTGATAGTTTAGTAGTTGACTTGTGATTATATCATATAATTATTTGTATTTAGAAATGTCAAATTATATACCGACTAAACGTCATTTGTGGGAGGTGGTACTGTATTATTTTAATAGTAGACAATCCGCCTATAAGGCTCACCGAATGCTCATAGACGCTTATGGCCAGGGTATTATAGCCCGGAGTACATGCTATGTTTTGTATGAAAGATTCAAAAAAGGTGATTTCAACATAACTAATGATAAACGACTAGAGAAAGAACAGCGAATTGAAGAATTAGTGCGTTTGAGTCTTGAAGACCCGGGTATGACTCAAGCAGAGATGGCAACAAAAGTTGGAAAAAGTATAATGACAGTTTCCAAATACCTAAATAGTCGGGAATATCAAAACAAATTGGAAGAAAAAAACAGGAACAAAGTTCTATACCTCTTGGTAATATATATATAAATATTAATTATATATCATTTTTATATACACAAAGGTTATTATATGCTTAAGTACATGTTGTGTGTGGTATAAACGCTTCAAGAAAGATAATTTCATCTTAGAATTTACTACACCAAGACAAGTACGTAGAAAACGGACAGTTGAAGAATTAGTGCGTTTGAGACTTGAAGACCCACGTATTACTCAAGCAGAGATGGCAACAAAAGTTGGAAAATGTCAAACTACAGTTTGCAGATACCTAAATAGTCAGGAATATCAAAACACATTGGAAGAAAAAATACAGGAACAAAGTTCTTTACCTTTTGGTAATATATATATATATAGATATATATATTAGATTTGCCTATAATATAATATATATACTAAGGGTGCCCCGGCCACGTGTTGCTGTGGCTAATAAATATATAGATAGATCTGAATCTACGCACATAACATTTGTCTGTTTTTTCTCTTTTTTCTTAATATCGAACCAACTGTGCATGAGCGGTAACATAAGATCACCACTTACCTCACATCATATAATTTTACATAGTCTGAATATAGGCACATATCGTTTGTCTTTTTCTTCTCTTTTTTTTTAATTTCCTTTTAAAGGAAAAATAGTTATGGTGGGTTACCATTATCACTCACGGGTATAAGAAATATACAAAAAACTATTCTCATACCTACCGAATATACACAAAAAATTTCATTTAAATCGGTCAAGTCGTTTCGGAGAATAAGAATAACAAACACTGTGACAGGGGAATTTTATAGAAATAAGAGATATGTTCTTTTTTTTCACTTTTATTTATTATTCTAAAAAAATTGTAAAATTCAAGAAATGAAATTGAACGATTAGAAAAATGATATTTAATTTACATACATATATAATTAATTTTATTATAATAATTAATTTATATATGGAATAAAAATTTTCTTTTCTTTTTGAAAACTTTGAAACATCAGTCAGTTTAAAATGAGAGGATTTTAAATAAAAGTTTTATTTTTTCTGTTTGTTTGTTTGTTTTAAACATATTTTGAAACTGTTATGATCATTGTCAAAGTTTATTTATGATTTATTCTTCAGTATATAATATTATATTAACCGTTTTTGAGTTTCAAAAGTAATTCTGATTTACGAATATTCGTTTCAAAGAATTCATTTTATTTTTGAAGTACTAGATATAAATGATTTAATATACCTACTTTCTTTATAAATAATATATTTTTTTTAGATTAAAATATTCTTTAGAAAGTAATAAAATTGATATTTATTTATTCATTAAACGAATAAATAATTTAAAAATAGATTAACTGTGTATATAAATTTGATAACATTGTATGAAGTATTGTTTATAAACTTTGTCAGTAATGATATACAGAATAATTATGTTACTCACTGTGTATATAAATATTTATCTTATTTTTTGTTTCTTTTGCTATTTTGAATTTAGATTTGACTGTTAAGCGTAGAAGGACTGATTCTGATCAAGACTAGGTAACAAGATAATAAAAACATTTCGTAATTAATATTTAATCTGTTTTGAAAATTTCCACAAAATTCATATACAACAAATAATAATGGTACCTTTTATAAATGAACAAATACCAAAAGGACTTAAATACAGAAGTGTAGATGTAAGACTTACCTGAATTTTGGACGATGCAGAGTTTTCCTGCTGAAAATAGAAATTGACCGCTTCTGATGTTGCCTTAAGCGTCATTGATAAACTGGATCGCATAATCCTGTACAACATGTTTTATCTGTTTTTGATTATTATTTTTTAAGATATAAGAATGGCTAACTTTAGGTACCGTCCGCCGTTAAGTGAACTCCCCCTCTATATTAAATATATTAGTAACATATATTATGTATGGACATATATGGACTGTTTCTTTAGAAATTTGTGTAAGTTCATTTAAAAAAAAAAATATATATATATGTAGGAGAGTTTTAAGTGTAGCAGAGATAGACAAAAGCTGGTATTCAGTCCTTTCTGTAGATCTCATTTTATTGGAAAAAGAGAAATCTATCCAGATTAAAAGAAAAGATTAGGTGGGCCATAAAACCATAAACGAACCTTGAGGGTTATTAGGATATTGGTGTAATAAAAAACCATGTGTGCAGTGTAGTGACCCTTTGAAGAATTTCCGATACCTGTGTAAACATAGGCGATGCCATAAAAGGTGTGACATTCCGATGTGCTAGATTAAGTTGCTGTATGCATAGTTCCCACTACCGAAAAAACCATAGGCTGTACCTGTCGGTGGACTATGGGGTGGATCCTTATGCTATTGGTTAGTTAGATTTGTAAGCTTCTTCCCTCTCAAAAAGGGGTGTAGATGATTTCTGATATAAAAGACATGGAAAGGAATAAGAGAGTAGAGTCTCGGTGGTAGAAGTAGAGCAGTCTCAGTCGTAAAAGTAGCACAGTAGCAATCGTAGCCTTAGTTAGATATCAGTTGTAACAGTCGCAGTCGTATCAGTTGTAACAGTCGTAACAGGCATAAGAATTCAGTCGCTCATCTAAGTTGTAACTGTAAGATTGTGAAACTAATATTGTACCTTTTCTAATACCTGTTTTAAATAAATCTTATAGTAGGATTAAACTGGGTGTATGTTCACCTCGCACCTCTCACCCTAAATAAATTAAATCCCTACATATATATATATAACGTTATTTATGTTTATTTTAATGTAAACTTTTTATAGATTACTAGTTAATATTTAATTACATATAAAGAGCACATGTTTTGTACAATATAAATTTGATCGGTAAAAAAAATTAGTAGTCTTTAATATGTAGAATTTTTATTTTCTCGAAACAAGAGAAACTAGACTTAAACCACTTTGAAAATAAACGGTCGACATATAGCTTTTCTGTAGATGGCATTGCGACAAGTAAACGTCGAATACATATATATAGGACAGCTTAGAATACTCTTCAATATTTTGTGAGCATAACTTGATAGTATTAGTAATTGACTTGTGTTTATATCATATAGTTATTTGTATTTAGAAATGTCAAATTATATTCCGACTAGACGTCATTTGTTGGAGGTTGTACTGTACTATTTTAATAGTAGACAATTGGCCAGTGATGCTTATCGAATGCTCATAGACGCTTATGGCCAGGGTATTATAGCCCGGAGTACATGCTATGTTTTGTATGAAAGATTCGGGAAAGGTGATTTCAACATAAGCAGAACTACTAATAAACAACTAAAGAAAGAACAGCGAATTGAAGAATTAGTGCGTTTGAGACTTGAAGACCCGGGTATTACTCAAGCAGAGATGGCAGAAAAAGTTGGAATAAGTCAAAATATAGTTTGCAGATACCTAAATAGTCAGGAATATAAAAACAAATTGGAAGAAAAAAAACAGGAACAAAGTTCTATACCTCTTGGTAATATATATATATATATTAATTATATATCATTTTTATATACACAAAGGTTATTATATCCTTAAGTACATGTTGTGTGTGGTATAAACGCTTCAAGAAAGATAATTTCAATTTAGAATCTACTACACCAAGACAAGTACGTAGTGAACGGCTAATTGAACAATTAGTGCGTTTGAGACTTGAAGACCCGAATATTACTCCAGCAGCGATGGCAGTAAAAGTGGGAAAAAGTATAAGAACAGTTTTCAGATACCTAAATAGTCAGGAATATCAAAACAAATTGGAAGAAAAAAAACAGGAACAAAGTTCTTTACCTCTTGGTAATATATATATAGATATATATATTAGATTTGCCTATACTATAATATATATACTAAGGGTGCCCCGGCTACGTGTTGCTGTGGCTAATAAATATATTGATAGATCTGAATCTACGCACATAACATTTGTCTGTTTTTTCTCTTTTTTCTTAATATCGAACCAACTGTGCATGAGCGGTAACATAAGATCACCACTTACCTCACATCATATAATTTTACATAGTCTGAATATAGGCACATATCGTTTGTCTTTTTCTTCTCTTTTTTTTAATTTCCTTTTAAAGGAAAAATAGTTATGGTGGGTTACCATTATCACTCACGGGTATAAGAAATATACAAAAAACTATTCTCATACCTACCGAATATACACAAAAAATTTCATTTAAATCGGTCAAGTCGTTTCGGAGAATAAGAATAACAAACACTGTGACAGGGGAATTTTATAGAAATAAGAGATATGTTCTTTTTTTTTCACTTTTATTTATTATTCTAAAAAAATTGTAAAATTCAAGAAATGAAATTGAACGATTAGAAAAATGATATTTAATTTACATACATATATAATTAATTTTATTATAATAATTAATTTATATATGGAATAAAAATTTTCTTTTCTTTTTGAAAACTTTGAAACATCAGTCAGTTTAAAATGAGAGGATTTTAAATAAAAGTTTTATTTTTTCTGTTTGTTTGTTTGTTTTAAACATATTTTGAAACTGTTATGATCATTGTCAAAGTTTATTTATGATTTATTCTTCAGTATATTATATTATATTAACCGTTTTTGAGTTTCAAAAGTAATTCTGATTTACGAATATTCGTTTCAAAGAATTCATTTTATTTTTGAAGTACTGGATATAAATGATTTAATATACCTAATTTCTTTATAAATAATATATTTTTTTTAGATTAAAATATTCTTTAGAAAGTAATAAAATTGATATTTATTTATTCATTAAACGAATAAATAATTTAAAAATAGATTAACTGTGTATATAAATTTGATAACATTGTATGAAGTATTGTTTATAAACTTTGTCAGTAATGATATACAGAATAATTATGTTACTCACTGTGTATATAAATATTTATCTTATTTTTTGTTTCTTTTGCTATTTTGAATTTAGATTTGACTGTTAAGCGTAGAAGGACTGATTCCGATCGAGACTAGGTAACAAGATAATAAAAACATTACGTAATTAATATTTAATCTGTTTTGAAAATTACCACAAAATTCATATACAACAAATAATAATGGTACCTTTTATAAATGAACAAATACCATAAGGACTTAAATACAGAAGTGTAGCTGTAAGACTTACCTGAATTTTGGACGATGCAGAGTTTTTCTGCTGAAAACAGAAATGGACCACTTCTGATGTTTCCTTAAGCGTTATTGATAAACTGGATCGTATGATTCTGTACCCCTTTCACATGTTTGGGAATCGTTCTCATTATTATTTCTTTGATATGCATACAAGTGTCCAGCGTTACGTGAACTCCCCCTTTTTATTATAATGCAATTTTTTACACTTTCTGAAATAATATTTATAATAATAAAATATCCAAAAATAAAATATTAATTAAAAATCTCACGAATTTTCTGTTTTACCTGAATTGATACAAAAAGAATTATAATCGAACAACTATTGATCGAGTTGATATCTCGATTGGCAAGGAGATAACACTAAAGGATGCTTTATCGTTGACTCGAAGGACAAAGGAGGATGCACCACCGTGGTGGTACACCTCGGACTTCCTGTTAGTCCTTGGGGCTATGCGGTTGCTCGGTTAAGCCTTCGTGACACGCTTGCCGCACTGAGGACAAGCTTGTAGTCCTTGATTAGCTGGCCGATTGTTCCTACCCATTTCGAGTCTACCATAGTTAATGCGTGTTCTATGTGCGTGCGTTATATATATAATACTTGTTGTTTGTCTTTATGTTAACGCTTAAGTGTTGAAATCAGTTATTCTACAGATTACTAATGACCAGATTAACTAGGGTGATTTCCTTTCTCAAATCACCTAGGTAATCTACACAACGATTTTATTGATAAAATCAATTACTGATTAATTAAAAAATTGTAATAAAAAGAATCAAACTGTTTAAAATACTATTCAATCAATAAATTTGCTAAATATATGATCAAATTGTTTATCTAAAGACTGGTGATACTTTTAATTACTTAACAATTCATTTTTAATTAATTTTAAATGAAAATATCACAGATTAAAAATTTTCACTTGGTTTTAAAATGCACTAAACAAGGGTAGGTTTAAAGATTTTCTTTATTTTTTCTTTTTTCGTTCTTTCACAACCATTTCTTTTTTTTTTTTTTTTTTTTATTCGCGGAGTTTTACCACGTTCAAAAGATTTTCTATTTTCGTTTCAACCGATCCAAGCGAAAACAATAGACGTTTATCGATCTTTCCAATCGACGAAAAGTTTTCCATCCGTAGAACATAGAACGTAGAACGTAGAACGTAGTGAGAGAGAGAGAGAGAGAAATATTGAAATCCCTAAAGGATTATTCAACAAAAATTCGAAAAATGCATTCCGGTACTACCGGAAGGTCCATCATCCGATATCGTTATAGAAAATTCATAGTAGAATGGTAGGAAAAAAAAAAAAAGGAAACTCGTTGAGTTTAAAATACATTGAGATTTTTCAAAATAGATTCATAAACTGTACAAATGGAAGGATAAAAATGAATAATATTCAATTAACTCCTACCCCTCCCCTCCTCCATACACACGCTTTTACGAGAATATTCATTGTCGATTGTACTCACTTCACACGAGGGACCAATGTTAACCAAATTTTGTGGTACATACGAGACACGTTCATTTTCTATACTTTTAGAAACTTTAGTCGTTTAATATACAAACATATTAATTTATTATATTAATTTATATACAATTCATTTATAGAAACAACGGTTTTTACCATCAAACATTTAGAACAAAATTAAAATTAATTTCTATTTTCTAAATGTCTTCTTTTCAAGTTATACAAAATTAAATTAGAATCAAAAACATATTTGAAAAAATAAACAAAATTTATGCATATATATTTATGTTACGGTCAATGTAGAAAATCTGGACATTGTATAGAATTCCCAGAAGGTTTTGGACAATCCATAGTATGTGCTTCAATTGGTTGTATCAGGGTTACGTCAGGGTTTCTTACACTTTTTTAAAGCTCGTGTAAGTAAACCGTGTCAGCAAAGTGTTTTGGTCAATTAAAATGCATTTAAGTGGGACATTTAGAATATCTGAGGGGTGGGGGAAGTAAACATTTACAAAATATACATTGCCCAGATTTTGTACATTGACCATGTGATTGTAACACATATATATGTCACTTTAATAATTTGTTAATTATGTTGTTGTTTATTCAGGGCAGGAGGAGGTTTAAGCGTGCTACTCGAAAGAAAAAAATTAGCGGCGCCCTTTTCTCGAAGAAGGGGCTCCGCGCGAAAAAGAGGGTGGAAACGTCCTCCTGGGTTCGTCGTGGTGTTGTCCGCCGGGGGTGGCGGTGGCGGCGGGGGCGGGGGCGGGGGTGGTTGCAGGAGCCGTGACTTGGAACGTCGTACGGGTGGCGGCCGGGGTGCCCCCTGCCTTGCCACCATCAGCTCCTCTGTCGCAGGAAGTGCGGGGGGTTGCGGCCCTGTCGTCGGTCTTCCCTCCTACAAAAAACGTCCAGGTAATTCTAATTTTAAAACTAAGTTTTTTCATGAATCTGACAAATTGAGGGCTTCTTCGGAATGCAGGTGTTTTTTTCGTATCACACTTGACAATCATGCAACAATACGAGGAAACATAATTCGTTTAACTGATTGTGAAATCTATCATAAAGAGGTTAGACGATCGTAGCGACACGAACGGTTGGCTGGGAAACTAGATAAGGGACTTTTAAACGTTCTGAAATGTTTCCTGAGAGTTTTCAAAGAATTAAAGATTGAACATTCGACGTCGAGTGTTGTTGCAGGTGTTTAGAGTGTGGGACGAGCATTTCCATGCCAAAATATTTTTAAATTGACATTCGTGGAATGATTAAACAGTGGGCCCTGGATAACTCAATGGATAAAAACAGTCCAATCAGAGTCCAGGGTCTCTGGACGAATCTTTAGTAATTGGGAATATGTTAATCATTTTAAGGCAACGCAACCGCCTGGAGCCGTGGAAGTCGTGGACGCGGGAGAGGTCGCGGGGGCGGCGCGAACCTACTCGGTTCCGGTGTCGCCCCCGCGAATTATATATCGGGACTACAGGCCGTTGGGCCCGAACTTCGAGAGGTGGTTCACATTCTAGGAGAAAGGAATCAAGCTGGCACCTTAACTGGGGTCGGACCACCACCGGGAACATTGGATTCGGAAGGCACCGGAGACGAGGAAGAAGGAACCTCGATCAAAAGACCACCTAGGCCTCTTTATAGGAGGTTAATCAACTACGTACGACAAGCCTGGACTGGTGTCAAGTTTGCTTTAGGTATTTTTTTTATTGATCTTTCATTCATATTTTGCTTAAGGTGAACCAAAAATTTTGTACGTTTATAACAATGAAGTTTATAACACAATAAATTTTGGTTCACCTTAATACTATAGAAATGTACTTTGTGGTTGTACGTTTGGTTGAGATACATTTCGGAAAACGGTTACATAAATTATTCCTTATCTTAAACTACTCTCAATTCGTAATATCTTAACACCAATTGATAAGGTCTCCCGTGGCAAAATTCTACTCCTCTAAACTAAGTATCCGTTCGTAGTGAGGTAAATGGAACATATCTAAGAGAAACTTCGGAAGTCTCTTGGGTCAATTCTTAACAGTTTGGTCAACCCCGTAAAGCTACTCACGTGTTACATCTAGAAGCATTAATATTGTATGATCCTTACCGTGCCACGTTCTTATTCTTCCCTTTTGTTTTATTTTTTTTTTTTTATACTTTCTTACGTTAGGTCTGTTGAAAACGAGTTTAAAAGATCTGTTCGAGTTTTTTTAGCTTCCAAACTTTTTCTAAGTGGACTTTTAAGGAACGTCCTTGAATATATACATATATGTATGATGGTACAGTGATTCTTAATCGAAGGAAAATTGGTGTTGAAGACAAATCAATGATTTCATTTTCAATTCTTTTTTTTTCTGTGTTCGATATTGAACGATACTATCGAAAGATCGTTGAAATAAAAAGAACGATAAATAAAACTTGATATTAGCTTCACTCTGACGTTCGGTAAAAACAGAATCTTTTCGATGCAATTCTCTAGAGAATAAAAAAAAGAGAGAAATAGAGAAATAAAATGAAAGAGAAAGAAAGAAATAAAGAAAGAGAAGTTTGCTGCATATTCTATTTCAACGTCCGGAAGAGGAGTACTGGGTCGCAAACCTGGCTTCATGAAAATTCATATAAACGATTCAGACGTTTTCGTCCCTAAATTACGTTTTAGCTCAACGATTTATGAAAAGAAATATTCTCTCTAACTGATAGCGCATCATACGTGGCCTAGAGTTCACCCTACCGGAAAACAACGGCTCCATTATGAATCTCTCTCGTGCATCTGTTTTCAACGATGATTATTATTGGAGCATGTAAATCATATTCAGTTTCTCTCTTTCTCTCAACTCGATTAGATTATTTTTATTTTCAAAGCACTTAATTATTTCTACGAGTTCAATTAAATATGTTATTTCACGTTTTACACGAACTTTTAGGCAATGCCATGCTTTTATTCGGTCAATAAATTATTCAGGTTTTTGCCTTGGTGCTTAAAAATCAGGATATACAAGACAATCTTCTTTCCTTTTACGAAAACGTTTAGATAAGTATTGTAATGATAAATGTAACAGTAAAGTTTTAGAGAAACCTTGACAAAACCTTGACAAAACCCTGACGCAACCTTAACGAGAGTTTCAAAAAGACTAAAAACAAACTTGTATTCACATATTCTAGAGCTTAAGAAAAAAATCAATTTAGGCAATGTCAATAAATTACTCAGCTTGCAATTGCTGTATTGGTACTTCAAAATTAGGATATACAGGATAATCATCCTACCGGTAGTCTTTTATGGTACCGAAACGTGGTCACTTACAAAAAAATTGAGGGTTTCGTAAATAAAGTTGTTCGTAAGTTGTTCGATGCAAAATGTGATGAGGAAACGGGCGAATGGAGAAAACCCCATACCGACTGTACAACAAAACCGGACATCATTAACGTCGTAAAATCACGCCGATTAAAATGAGCAGGTCACGTTGCGTGCATGGGGGTGGATCGAACGGCACATAAAATACTGATCGGTATACCAACGGGGAAAAACCACTGGGTAGACCGAAACGTAGATGGGAGGACAATATTATTTCGGGATCTCAAAGAAATGGGATACGAAGACCACGAATGGAGGAATCCGCGCTCAGGGACGAGAACACTGGCCGGGATTTGGTATTTGCGGTAATGAACTTTCGAGTTTCAAATGCCAATTAATAATAATAATAATAATTCATTTCAACGGAAAATGTCTATCTGTGAACGAGTAGAATTTTTATATTGTATTATTTAATCCAAACGTGATTATGCCAATAACATGGATCCTTTTGGATTTCATGTAGTATCAATTGAATTTGATATATATATATTATCAATGGTTCACATCGTTTATTATTCGCCACGTAATTTGTTCTACCGAGAATAATATAATAGTCAGGTGTTAAATCAATCAAATAATAAAGGAATGTTATATAATAATTATGTAAACGCTTAACAACGAGCTTGTCGTGTCATTAATATGTAACGATTTTCTATACAGTGGGATTTATCGTATTGTTTATACACGTATGATATTAATAACGTATAGGCACGCGTGAGATAAAGTAATATTATAAATTATCATTGGATACATATTATTTAAAAATATTTCGAATTATTTGTCCATTTTTAATGTTTTCTCATAAACCCGTTCCCAAACCCTCACTATCATCGGTGGTCATTAAAATTCACATAATGTTCGATAAATAAAAAAATATACAATTTTTGTATAATGTAGAATATTATATAAATTTTAATATTATATTTGTATTTCTAATTATAATATTATAAAAATATTATATTTAATATAATATAATAATTTAAATTATATATATACAATATTATATAATACAATTTTTAATATAATATTAATTTAATATAATATAATATTATAAATATAATTTAAATATATATACATATATTAAATTTTATATTAATTTTAATATTATAATATTTAATTATTCAGTAATAATTTAAATTATATAGAATATTATATAATACAATTTAATATAATATAATATTAAAATATTATTATATAATATAATAATTTAACATTTGTTTAATAAAACAATTTTTTTCCAAACTTAACGAAGCTCGTAATAGTTAAAAGGTTTTAGTAAAGAAAAAAATATTCAAATAGTATTATAAAAATAATCCCATTGTTTTTTGAGTTTTAATATCGATGGATAATAGGATCGATATTATTCTGTCGTGATCAAAAGGGCTAACTTGTTCTTTGGGTTAGTTATTACTCGATCGATTATTCGTAGTCTATTATCATCGCATTCATCGGTTCTCATACATACCAACCTACATACATACATAAATATATATATATATATACATACATAGGAATGAACGGCAAACGATTTTTCGACAACGTTTCCAAGCACCTGCGTCCGACGCGAGACATCGTTTTAAACCGCTAACGCTTTCGAACAAATGAGAGAAAGAGAAAGATAGAAAATGAGAGAGAGAATGAGAGAGAGAGAGAGAGAGAGAGAGAGAAAACAAAGTATGGCAGATTGCTGCACATGCCGAAACAAGCTGACAATAGGCCCACGTTCCACGCGTTTTTCATTCTCGTTTTCACATGCGTCCGATATATCAAAGGGAATGAGAGAAACCGATATACGATATCACACATTTGTATTTATGTAAATGTGTATATGTGTGTGTATGTGTGTGTAGATATACACAATAAAATTCACACTAAACACGAACGAATACGAACGTTGATCGTCATTGTCCCGTTTCCGGAATAAAAAAGAAGATATCGTCGAGCAAATTTAATTCACACTGGCGTAGCAACGATTCGTTAAATATTCCATGTCGTGTTCACCGTTTTGCTGCCTATTTCTATCAATGTGTGTCCCGAGCGACGGATAGGTAATAGTGTGTGTAGCTAGCTACACGTTTGTAAAACAAAAAGAAGAAAGAAAGAAATAAAGAAACGAAAAAAAGGATACGCAAAATAAAAAAATATTCCTGAAATTGTGGGTGGCGAAAAAAGTGATACGAAACAAAATAGAACAAAAAATTGGTTGAAATTTTATTTTTATTTTTATTTTTTTTTTACGATATTATATTCGATGAAACCAAAGAATACACACTTGAAATTTGATTGAAATTGTTTTTGATTATTATTATTATTAATTGGCAATATATGTGACATTTATTTGACGAGAAGTGTTAGATTCAATCGTTAATATCAGAATGATAAACAATTTGTGTATAAATAATTCCTGATAAGGATTTAACACGTTCCACGAGTTAAAGATAAGAAGATATAACTATATGTTCACTCTATCTATCTTTCTCACTCTCGTAACTTGCTCGATAAGGATTATCTCGGATTGAACTAGTAGTTATAGTCGTTCATTGGTCAGCCGATCCTCTAATAAGTAATAACAGTCAATATTAATCGTACGGAGAAACGTGTGAACAACGACGCATGACAATTCAATGAATAATTCCAAACTGATAAGTAGATTAAATCAAATATTTATTGCACTCAATTGTCAAGTGAATATTGTTCTTATCATATAGAAAATTTGAACGTTAATCTGTCAATTTATTTAACAGATATTTCATGAAAAATAACACTCACACATAGAACGTGAAATAAAACGAAATATATTTCAATTAAAAATCTTTTGATCCTCGTATTAAAATAATTTATTCATACAATGATTTATTATCATTCATTTAACATTTAAATGATAAACGTGAAAGGTTAACATTGAACGTAATTATATTTTAAAATCTTTTATGATTGTCATCTTAACACTCAGACGGCCGTATGTTTCGAAAAAGGGTTGCGCTTGCCGCCGGCACATTTTGACAGGGTTGTGTCAGGGTTGTGTCAAGGTTGCGTCAAGGTTACATCAGTGTTTGATCATTATTTCATTAATGTTGTATCAGGTTTTGTCATTGTTTAGTCAAGATTGCATCAGGGTTTCTTCATTGATAAGTCAAGGTTGCATCAGGGTTTTATCATTGCTTCGTCAAAGTTGCGTCAAGGTTTCATCAAGGTTTCCTCAAGGTTGCTTCAGGGTTTTGTCATTGTTTCGTCAATGTTGCCTCAGAGGCAACTAGGGTTGTGTCATTGTCTCGTGTAGGTTGCATTAGGAATGCGTCAAGTTATTTTAATTTTTTTGTCGGGGTTGCATCAAAACTTCGTCATTGTTTTGTAAAGGTTGTATCAGGGTTTTGTTATTGTTTCGTCAATGTTGCATCAGGGTCTTGTCATTGTTTCTTCAAGGTTTCATCAGGGTTTTGTCATTGTTTTGTCAATGTTTTTTTCAGAGTTTCGTATTTTTTAGACACGCAGCATCAAGTTTTTGTCATTTTTGTTGTCAAGGTTGCATCAAGGATGTTTCAAGATTCTATCACTGTTGTGTCCGAGTTGCATTATGGTTGCTCTTTGTCAATCGATATCCGCTAGTTCGTGAACTTACGTATAGGTGATTTCAGAAATTAAAGTGTTAAAATAATTTATTCATAGACTGTTTTATTATCATTAACATCCCATCATTTAACATCTAAATGGTACAGGTTAAAGGATAGCTTCGAATTATATTTAAAAATCCTTGATTATCCCTACTATTAAAATAATTTATTCATACAATGTGTTATATTATCATTTAATGTAATTTTATTTATAAATCTTTCATGATCCTCGTCTTAATATAATTTATTCATACAATGTTTTATTATCATTCATTTATTTAACATTTGGATGATACACGTGAAATGTTAACTTTGATCGTTTCTATATGTTATAAATCTTTCTTTATCATCATCCTATAATAATTTATTCATACCACATTATAATTATTAATTTATTTAACATTTAAATCATACACATGAAAGGATTAACATCTAACGTAATTGTTGATATAAATATTGAATTTTAATGGAACGTCTTTAAAGGTTTGACGTAAACGCGAACCATTTTTAAAATCGGTTTTTTTTCGAAAACAATGAGACCACTACAAAAGGATGTTTATGTTTTAAAGGAAACAAAGGTACAATACCGCACGTTCAGGTATCTCGTAAGATCAAAGGACGTCACTCGCACG
Source organism: Polistes dominula (assembly GCF_049000335.1). Taxonomy (NCBI): domain Eukaryota; kingdom Metazoa; phylum Arthropoda; class Insecta; order Hymenoptera; family Vespidae; genus Polistes; species Polistes dominula. Next base: position 1,968,525 of record NW_028300944.1, read on the forward strand.
CTCTCTTATCTTTGAATTCGTTCCATCTTGTCGTCTTCCTTGTAATATATGTAATAGGAAGGTAAAACAAGGACGCTTTCAGAACCATGCTTGGATTTAACTAAACTACCCCTCGTCATTTTCACAAAGACTCACGGATATACTCACAAAACAGATGCATCGCGTGCATGCCACATCACTTGCACGAAGTCACAGTACGAATTGGACTCTTTATTTTGTAATTCGTGCAACTTCATTTTATGTTGTTTCAGAGAAAATTCAAATTCAAGATTTGCATATTGTGGTCAATTCTAAAATATTTTATTATTATTATGTCAAGTCTTGCAAGTATTTTTATTTATTTATGTATAAGTAATATTAAGTAATTTAATTATATAAGTGAACTTACACCTACTTTAATAATCAATTATTAAGCAATTTTTTTTCTAATTGGGTGAAGCATTAACATTTTTTAAGAAATTAAATACTAACAAAATTATATATCAAAAGTTTATACTAAATTATGCATAAATTACGTGATGTAATTTTTAAAAATAGATTTACACTATTTTCAAAATAAACTGTTCAATTTATGTCAAATTTTCCTTCTTCTTGTCAACAGGAACTTTCTGTGTTTCTAACGAGAATATTTAACTTTTACCTTGTTAACTCGTAGAAATATGGATAGTAAAAAAAAAAGGGGAAAACAAAAAGTATAGTAGATAACGTTCGTCTCAACGATGAGAAGAAAAGACGCGTCCATTGGGAACATCCGTCGACCTTTTTCGAATCTTCTTTAGAGGAAAGAACGAGTCTCGAATATAGATGAGCATAGTCGGCATTTTTATATCTTACCCCTTTTCGTCTCTACCCACCTATATACGTTTTTACCTTCCGCACGGTTGCTCTTCCAACTTACTTTTTCCCTTTAACAAATCTGGATGCCATTTTTTCCCCCGTTAACGTAACACCATTCTCTGTTTCTCACTCTTAACTTTTACAGTGATAACAAAACATAATATGTAATTTTTTATTTTCTTTTTTTTATTTTACGAAATAAACCAATTAATCCAAAATTTACAAAAAGAAGTTCAGGTGACAAAAATAAATATAATTGTAGAAAATAAGATAAATATAGTTATAGTAATAATACGTAAATGTTATGTCATGATATATCGATTTCGAATTACCCCAAGTGACTACTTTAAATCAGATATAGAAAAATAGCAGACATTTGGCCGTTCGTTTCGAATTTTGTTCAAGTACCGATGAAAACGTTCAAAATCGTTCGATATCAAAAGAAGGAAAATAATCCTCGTATCAGTAGTTTGTCTCGAATGTCGCTACGGAAATGTTCGCGTTACGTTCAAATGGATTATTTATTGCCAAGAAAAATGATGTAGAGCATCGTATCGAAAGTATAGAACAGTAAAAGATCTGCAACACGTTTTTGATACATATGCTTCTTGGCTAACATAAGTTTCGTGCTCGCACTATAACTGACAAGGAATATTAGAAGATCCGATTTTTGCTATTATTTTAAATTCATCCTCTTTCTCCCCCCCCCCACCGCTTTTTATTTTACCTAATGTTACATAAGAAATATCCATCTCGTATAAAAAGAAAAATATGTCACAGGTGGGAAGGGGGGGGGGGGAGAGCGATGCAAAACGTTAGAACACGTTTCCACTTTTATTCTTCAAAACCACCAAGAAATTCATTCCTATCTACACACGAATACACGTATTTTCAAATTTTCAATCTTCCAACGTTCTAATTTTACTCCTCTTGAGAATTTTCTTCTTCCTTTTTCTTTTCTTATCTTTTTTCTCCTTCTTTACTTTACTTTTCTCTTTTTTTTTTGAAAAAAAATCCTTTGAATCGTCCAAAAGTTTTTGTTCACTTTGCTTCGATACTAAAATCGAGGGAAATTGGAACGAACGAAACGAACGAACTGAATTCTGCGGTTTAAAAACGATGAAGAGAATAGAGAAAATGGAAAGAGATAACAAAGAATCGGATAGGTGGAAAAAGAGTGTGGGTGTGGGAGTTGAGGGGGAGGGGTTTGGGGGGAGTGAATAGGGGGGGAGTTAGTGGTAATTAACGGACTCAACTACCGCAGTGCTTTTCTAGGAAACTTCAAGTTCAATTAGAAATTCAATCTCGCGGTCGTTGTTTAGGTTCACGGGTGTAATTTCAATCTAGCCCCGCGAGTATTTCGAGCGTGTATTCAAACCTCACATCTGTCAACACCCGTAACATCTGGTCTTTCTATTCATAAACGTGTAAATATCGGGGACATCGATAAAAGCGATATTCAACTGGGAGGGGAGAAGAGGAGGGGGATTACATTCACGTGGAAAGAGAAACATATTTTCAACCTTTCATCTTGTTTTCCTTTTTGTTTTTTTTTTTTTCTTACCATTTTTCTCGATCCACGTACGATCTATTTATCTTTTTGACAAAAAGAAAAAGATAACATTTTGTGATACTCTTAACCAGTTAACTCGTTTGAGAACGTGCACCGCTTTGTGTCGTTAGAATCGAGCTATGACGTATATACTCGTCAATCACAAAGTTGCGCTTGAAACCTATTGAAAATTGAGAATATGGTTGGTTTTTCTCCAAAAATTACAAATTTAAATAGCCAATGGTCACTAATTTATACGCATGACGAGTATACTCGTCAATAGACTTCTCTATGACGAGTATACTCGTCAATCACAGTTAACTGGTCAAAAATTAGTCAGAAGTATATGGTCATTAAATAGCCAATGGTCACTAATGACGAGTATACTCGTCATAGAGAAGTCTATTAACGAGTATACTCGTCAGTCACAGTTAACTGGTTGAGGGATGACACTGTTCCAAGTTTAAAAATCAAAGTTTTCATTGATAAAAAGAAAGAAAAAAGGAAAATACTAACATAAGTAAAAAAGAAGAGAATAAAAACATTGAAGCTAGTCAACGAAATTTCTTCTACTTTTACGGGGTGAGGGGAGGGGTGGTAAAACTTTTTCACTAAGATCTACAAAAAGACACATCAATCTGCAAAAGTTTTTTCTTCTATTTTCTACTTAAGGATTTCTTAGAACAAAAGTACAGAATACTTTTTGACTTTTGACATTCCTAATAACGCAACTATCAAGCGTGACAGTCTCTTCAGTTCGTAAACTCGTAAACTCGCTTGGTGTTTCAAAAGGGCAAACGAAAAACATCAACTTTGAACAAAAGGTTCTCTCTCTCTCTCTCTCTCTCTCTCTTTCTCTCTCTCTCTTACTTCCTTTTTCACAATGATCATGGTAGTCTGAATTTTGTGGTTAGTATCTCGCACAGATTAAAAAAGAGATGAAAAGAACAAATATTATTAAGGAACAAAAGCTTAAAACGATGATATTACGAATCTCGATTTAACCGAATTATGATAATCGTATGAAAAGTATATTCCGAGGAAACTGATGAAAAAAAAAGAATAAAAAAAAAAAGAAAGAAAAAGGGGTAGAAGAAGAAAAATAAAAGCATGTTCATTTTTCTTCCGTTCCCTTTTTTTCCCTCGTTAACTCCCTTATCTTTCTTTGTTCGCATCAATGAGCGTGTCACTCCTTTCATATGAATCTTCAAAGGTATATATGTATATATATGTATGTATATATATATATATATATATACCTAGGTTATATACCAACGTATCAGTTCGTAGTAGCTTCAATGTTTCAACTTTTCGATGAAAGAGAAAAGAGGCTGCCTCGAGGGAAATAAAACGCACAAGGCTAAAAAGAATCATCGTCCTTCTTCTGACATCTAACTTTACGAATTGTCGTTTGTTCTTTCGAAGAATCTACTGTGTGGTTTTTTTCAACGTTGTTAGTTTTTTTATAAGAATGTAGCAACGATATTAATCATTTGAAAATGGTCAAAGAAAATAACTCAAAATGATTCGTATTAAACAAATATTTTTATATATCGTATTTGTGTACAATTTTTAAAAAATTATTTTAAAATATTTCAAATATACTAAATTACGAATCTAAAATTAATCTAAAAGTTACACCTAACCTCTACTTAAGTATGAAGTAATTAAATAATATTTGGAATATACTAAATTAGGTACTAACAATACATTATTAATGAAACAAGGTTAATAAAATTTACGTCAAGAAAGAAAATTAACTTAACCTAAAAATTATACCTAATTTGAAATATATTAAAAAATTAGTTATTATAGAAATAAGAAGTTTCGTTTTATAAAGAAAAGTTAACACATAACCTCCTAAATTAGCAGAAAGTAATTAAAAAATATTTGAAATGTAATAAATTAAATATTAATAATACATTATAAATGAAATAAGGGTAACAAATTTCGTATTAAGAAATAAAATTAACCTAAAAATCACACCTAACCTCTACTTTAGTACAAAGTAATTAAATAATATTTGAAATATACTAAATTACATATTAAAAATAAATTTTTAATGCAACAAGGTTAATAAATTTTATGTCATAAATAAAAGTTAACCTAAAAATGACGCCTACTTCCAAGGTTAGCATAAAGTAATTAAATAATATTTGAAGTATACTAAATTACATATTACAAATTAATTATTATAGAAACCAGGATAAAAAATTTCGTGTCATAAAGTTAAGTTAACATAACCTCCAACATTAGCATAAAATAATTGAAAAATATTTAAAATATACTAAATTACATATTAAATATAAATTATTAATGAAACAAAAATAATAAATTTCATGTCATGAAACAAAATTAACTTAAAAGTGACTCCTACTTTCTACATTAGCATAAAGTAATTGAAAAATATTAGAAATATACTAAATTGCATTAACAATACGTTATTACAGAAACAAGGATAATAAATTTTACTTTAGAAATAAAGTTAAGTAAAATTGGCTGACCTAGATATATAGAACAGTGAGATTCGCGTTAATCATTGTCTATCTCTCTCACACACATACACATATACATACGCATGCACATAAATATACATTCGTATCACCATGTAACACACGTCTCTGATGTTACAGCATGTTATATCCGAACGCGTTTCACATGGCTCATTAGAGTATCACGCATGAACATTGTTAATCCAATGCTTGTCCTAACTTGAGCGTAAACGCGTGAAATCGTGATTTTATCACAAGGACAAGAACAGATATTACAGCAAGTGTCCGAAGGGGCATCTTTTCCTTTTGATATGCTGACCTTTAACTCACTGTAATTACTTAATTAAACAATTCTACGTATTACATACGAGAATGCTTTTAGACTCAACTATAAGAGAGAGAGAGAAAAAGAAACAAAAATTTTGTGTGAAGAAATAAAGTTAACCTAAAAGTTACGCCTAACCTCCTACTTTAATAGAAAGTAATTAAAAAATATTTGAAATATATTAAAAGAATGCATTATTAGAGAAAAAATGTTAATAAATTTCATGTCAGGAAATAAAACTAAGCTAAAAGATACACCTAACCTTTACTTTAGTATCAAGTAATTAAATAATATTTGAAATATATTAAATTATATAATACGTAAAATATATACTAGTATAAATACTAATACTAAAAATAAACTATACTAAATTATATATTTCATATTAAGTATTACGTAATAACGTATTAATAAGATGTTATTACAAAAACAAAGTTAATAAGTTTCTCATCTAGAAATAAAGTTAACCTAAAAGTTACACCTACCCCTTACGTTAGCAAAAACTAATTTAAAAATATTTGAAATATACTAAAAGAATGCATTATTACAGAAAAAAGGTTAATAAATTTCACGTCAAGAAATAAAACTAACCTAAAAGTTACACCTAACCTTTACTTTAGTATGAAGTATTTTTAAAAATATTTGAAATATACTAAATTATATAAAACATAAAATATATGCTAATATTAATACTAATACTAAAATAAAATATATAAAATTATATAATACGTAAAATATACTAATAACTAATACTAATACTAAAAAATAAAATATACTAAATTATAAATTACTTATTAACAATATTTTATTACAGAAGCAAAGGTATTAAATTTCACATCTAGATATAAAGTTAACCTAAAGGTTACACCTAACCTCTATTTTAATATGAAGTAATTAAAAAATATTTAAAATATACTAAATTATATATTAGGTGTTATACAATACGTAAAATATACTAATATTAATACTAATATTAAAATAAAATATACTAAATTATAAATTACGTATTATGTAATAGATAATAACATATTAACAATATTTTATTACAGAAACGAGGTTAATAAACTTAACCTGAAGAAATAAAGTTAACCTAAAAGTTAAACCTATTAAGTAATTAAATAACATTTAAAATATTCTAAATTACATATTAAAAATTAATTATTATTGAAACAAGGATAACAAATTTCGTGTCAAGAAATAAAGTTAAAAAAAGAGAAACCTAACCTAAAAGAAAAAAAAAAGATTCGTAGGTTTTCTCATGATACTTTTCTTTGATCTTTTTACTCTGTCTTTCTTACTGTTTATCCGTTTCTCAATCCCTTCTTTTTCTGAGATTCTATTTTCAACTCTTTGTGAGTAAAAAATTTGTCAAGATGAAGGAAAAAAACTCCGTAGAGATTTGTTCTTTTTTTTGTTGCGTTCACAGACTCGGAATACGAAGAGGAACAAACGCCAAGATATAGGCCGGACTCTTTGGCAAGTCTCTGTCGTGCGACAAGATTCACAGAGGCTGAGCTCAAAAGGATATATCGTGGCTTCAAGGCCGAATGCCCCACGGGAGTCGTCAGAGAGGAAACTTTCAAGTGCATCTACTCGCAATTCTTTCCGCAAGGAGGTGAGTAGTTATCTTCTTGAACCTTTTTTCTTAACGGCGGCTGGCTTCTTCCATTTTACTTATCTCGAGTTTAAAGTTAATCGCTTTTGTCAGGATAAAAACGATTTCACTAAAATATATTTTTATTAGTTAGTAAGAAAATTTAAAATTTAAACTCTTTCATTCCTTCATTCTTTTGTTAAATCGAATATTAATTTAAAGATTGAATTTATTTATCGCGAATTATTCGGTTACTCGGTATATTATTTGATTCAACAAAACTTCGTATTGTTTTACGCATTATTTGATTATTTATTTATAATATATAGTATCAATAAAATATACTCTATTGAAACTAATATTATTTCGTATCGGTCTTTGTAAAATTAATTACAAAAAATCGAATAAACAAATAAAAAGTAAAATAAAATATGAAATAGGAAACATTTTGTAAACTTTAGCATAACCAATTGAAAATTCTTTTGTTCACTTTAACAGGGTTGAAAAAAAAAATTATATTTCGTTAAAGGTCGATCTTTAGCAAGTCGATTTTATGGTTAAAAGGAAATTCGTTTATAAAAAAACAAAAGAACACCAAAACAAGGTTGATTCTATTCTCCGTCTTCATTCCGAGCCCGGATACTATGCATTATTTACAAAAGGGTGGAAAAGGAAAAGAGCGTTGTTTCGCAAAGCGCGTGCCTGAATAATCGCGGTGTACTCGGGGCAAGGGTAAAAGGGAAAGGGAAAAGGAAAAGAAAGAGAGAGAGAGAGAGAGAATAGAAGTTTCAACAGAGCAGCAACTTGTGTATTCTTTGTTTATTCGTTCCTTCGATCGGTTAAGACAACAGAAATGTGTTTTTAAGTTTCAACCTTTTTTTTCTCTTCTTCGGGACAAAGAAAAAATTTATTTCGTTTTGAACAAACAAAAATTTATCTTCTTCTTACAAATAATAATAATATTCTTAGCTAATTCAAATCAATCTTTAAATAATAAATTATTTATTCGTAAATTATTTAACTCGTGTGCTTGCTTTTATTTTTATCTCTAACACCTTTCGTTGTACTAAACAATTTTCTACAAAAGTTCGAATAATAGTAACTGAAAAATGTTTTTTTTTCAACGATAATGATTAAGACAAATTTTTCTTTCATTTGCAAAACAACAACAACAACAATAAAAATATCAACGAGATAATATATCGCAGTAAAATAATGTGGTTGTTGGTTGTACGATAAAAATTTAAAAGATGCAAACAAAATTCCACGATGTATTGTAACTTTTACGTTCTGTTTTCCTGTTTTTGTTTTTTTTGTTTTTTATTCTTTTACCTCGAATAGATAGAAAAGAAAAGAGAAAAGTATACATGTGTTTAGTATAGATAAAAGAAAAAAATTCGTAAAACCGGCGTTAAAAACGTTTGGTTCCTTCGTTTTTAAACGAAAAGCATATAGGAAAAGGGAAAATAATGGAATGCCGTAGAACACATTGCTAAAATTACATTGCGGCGTAGATAAGCGACAATGTGGTGCCATTGCGTTTAACTATAGTACGAAGTATACTATAACATAGGAAGGGAAAGAGTGGAGGTAGAACAAGAATGTGGGGAAAATTTGTAACAAACGAGAATTCGAGAGTTACGTTACAAATTTTCTCCTGATTAACGAATATTTATAGTACACTGTGTAGATAAATCCTTGTTTTGGTAATCGTCACTCTGGCATATAAATTAAATTCATTTATCGGTTTTCTCTCTCCCACACACACACACATCGTAAAGATGGCAATTAAACGGTTGTCACTTTAGTGATTTGTAATTTACGACAAAAATTAAACCCTCTGTGTTTTACAAAATTGGAGTTGGACAAAAAAAAGAGAGGAAAGAAAATATTGACAATTAAAAAGTAATAAATAAAGGAAAAGATAATTTATTGCAATTTACTGGACGACATATACAGTTTTTTGGAAATAAAATAAAAACTAATTCCAAAAATGTAACTTAATTAATAAGTGTAGTCAGAAAACTATAGAATAAACATAAATTAAGAAAAATACAACTTCTGCATAAACATATTTAAAAGTAAGAAATAAATTTTGGGGTAAAGATATACAATCGCTGCAATCGTCACCTAGTACCGGACAAATTTCACTTCGGACAACAAGCACCGGAAAATTTTAAATCATCCTGCATCGATAACATACGTAGACGTCTGAAAATTCAGGATTGTCTGCACATGCTTCATGAGCATATCCATAGCACTGTATCTAGTCTTCGTCGTAGTCCGCTAAGCACACTACACAAATAGTTTCTTTTAATTTAAAATATCTCAGTCAGTAGCTGTATTTTCTTATCTCTATCCCCATTTTTTCCCTTAGCTTTTACTCCTTTGGCTTGTTTCCCCTTTACTTCACTTCTTCCTTTGGCCTTCACGTCTTTTGTTCGTTGCTAGTACTTTTATTTTGCCATTTTAAATGTAGTTTTCACTGTCCTGCGTTAAAAGACTATTTTTCATCTGTACTAGAAGACAAGATAATACCAACATTACTTGATCTATACCTAATCCATTTTAAAAATCAAAAAAAAATTCATATACAATGTATAATAAAAGAGTCCTTTACAAATGAACAAATATCCTAAAGACTTAAACACAGAAATGTAGCTGTAAAAAATACCTAAATCTTACACGATGCAGTGTTTTCATGCCAAAACAGAAATCGACTGGTCCTGATGTTGCCTTGAGCGCCATTGATAAACTGGATCGCATAATCCTGTACAACATGTTTCATCTGTTTTTGATTATTATTTTTTAAGATATAAGAATAGCTGACACTAGGTGCCGTCCGCCGTTACGTGAACTCCCCCTCTATATTAAATATATTAGTAATATATATTACGTATGGACATACATGGACTGTTTCCTTAGAAAGTTGTGTAAGTCCATTTAAAAGAAAAAATATATACATATATGACGTAATTTATGTTAATTTTAATGTAAACTTTTTATAGATTACTAGTTAATATTTAATTACATATAAAGAGCACATGTTTTGTACAATATAAATTTAATCGGTAAAAAAAAATTAGTAGTCTTTAATATGTAGAATTTTAATTTTCTCGAAACAAGAGAAACTAGACTTAAACCACTTTGAAAATAAACGGTCGACATATAGCTTTTCTGTAGATGGCATTGCGACAAGTAAACGTCGAATACATATATATAAGACAGCTTGGAATACTCTTCAATATTTTGTGAGCATAACTTGATAGTTTAGTAGTTGACTAGTGTTTATATCATATAATTATTTGTATTTAGAAATGTCAAATTATATACCGACTAAACGTCATTTGTGGGAGGTGGTACTGTATTATTTTAATAGTAGAGAATCCGCCTCTGAGGCTCACCGAATGCTCATAGACGCTTATGGCCAGGGTATTATATCCCAGAGAACATGTTATGTTATTTATGAAAGATTCGTGAAAGGTGATTTTAACATAAGCAGAACTACTGATAAACGACTAAAGAAAGAACAGCTAATTGAAGAATTAGTGCGTTTGAGACTTGAAGACCCGGGTATGACTCAAGCAGAGATGGCAACAAAAGTTGGAAAATGTCAAACTACAGTTTGCAGATACCTAAATAGTCAGGAATATCAAAACAAATTGGAAGAAAAAAAACAGGAACAAAGTTCTATACCTCTAGGTAATATATATCAATTATATATCATTTTTATATACACAAAGGTTATTATATCCTTAAGTACATGTTGTGTGTGGTATAAACGCTTCAAGAAAGATAATTTTAATTTAGAATTTACTACACCAAGACAAGTACGTAGTGAACGGCTAATTGAACAATTAGTGCGTTTGAGACTTGAAGACCCGGGTATTACTCAAACAGAGATGGCAGAAAAAGTGGGAAAAAGTATAAGAATAGTTTCCAGATACGTAAATAGTCAGGAATATCAAAAAAAATTGGAAGAAAAAATACAGGAACAAAGTTCTTTACCTCTTGGTAATATATATATATATATATAGATATACATATTAGATTTGCCTATAGTATAATATATATACTAAGGGTGCCCCGGCCACGTGTTGCTGTGGCTAATAAATATATAGATAGATCTGAATCTACGCACATAACATTTGTCTGTTTTTTCTCTTTTTTCTTAATATCGAACCAACTGCGCATGAGCGGTAACATAAGATCACCACTTACTTCACATCATATAATTTTACATTGTCTGAATATAGGCACATATCATTTGTCTTTTTTTTCTCTTTTTTTTTAATATCCCTTTAAAGGAAAAATAATTTTGGTGGGTTACCATTATCACTCACGGGTATAAGAAATATACAAAAAACTATTCTCATACCTACCGAATATACACAAAAAATTTCATATAAATCGGTCAAGTCGTTTCGGAGAATAAGAATAACAAACACTGGGACAGGGGAATTTTATAGAGATAAGAGATATGTTCTTTTTTTTCACTTCTATTTATTATTCTGAAAAAATTGTAAAATTCAAGAAATGAAATTGAACGATTAGAAAAATGATATTTAATTTACATACATATATAATTAATTTTATTATATTAATTAATTTATATATAGAATAAAAATTTTCTTTTCTTTTTGAAAACTTTGAAACATCAATCAGTTTAAAATGAGAGGATTTTAAATAAATGTTTTATTTTTTTGTTTGTTTGCTTGTTTGTTTTAAACATATTTTGAAACTGTTATGATCATTGTCAAAGTTTATTTATGATTTATTCTTCAGTATACAATATTATATAAACCGTTATTGAGTTTCAAAAGTAATAGTGATTTACGAATATTCGTTTCAAAGAATTCATTTTATTTTGGAAGTACTGGATATAAATGATTTAATATACCTTATTTCTTTATAAATAAAATTTTTTTTAGAATTAAATATTCTTTAGAAAGTAATAAAATTGATATTATTTATTCATTAAACGAATAAATAATTTAAAAATAGATTTACTGTTTATATGAATTTGAAAAGACTGTTTATTAATTATTGTTTATAAGCTTTGTCAATAATGATATACAGAATAATTATGTTACTCACTGTATATATAAATATTTATCTTATCTTTTGTTTCTTTTGCTATTTTGAATTTAGATTTGACTGTTAAGCGTAGAAGGACTGATTCTGATCAAGACTAGGTAACAAGATAATAAAAACATTACGTAATTAATATTTAATCTGTTTTGAAAATTACCACAAAATTCAAATACAACAAATAATAATGGTACATTTTATAAATGAACAAATACCATAGTGACTTAAAATAAGAAATGTAGCTGTAACACTTACCTGAATTTTAGACGATGCAGTGTTTTCCTGCAGTAAACAGAAATTTACTGATAATCTGGATGGTACCGAAAGGGTTAATCATCTAATGATTGTAATAATCATATAGTAATAATGATATACAATATGTAATATTAACTTATATGTATAATTTATTTAAATAATAATTTATGTCTCTGCCAATGCAACTTCTTGAATAAACTTTTACCAATGAAAAAAAAAGAAAAAATAAAAAAATTGCACTCAATCAAATATTCATGGGAATAGAAATTTTTAAAAAACAAATGCACATTTCGCCAGCAATGAGTTTTTACTAAAAAAATAAATTTTAAAGTTAATTGAAAGAGAAATGTTACTAGCGTAAGAATACTTTTACCATTGTCTTCTTGTAAAATTGCTTAATTATCCTTTCTCTTTCATATTTAAATCTTTCTCTCTCATTTTCTTCAGAGATAGAAATAATTTTTGACAAGACTTGTAGAAAGAGTGTAAGTCTCGTTACTCTTATTTTAAACGTCACTAACAGCAAAGTAGCAGCAGCAGCAGAAACAAAAGTAAAAGCAGAAGCAGAAGGAAAAAACGGAAATGAAAGTAATAGACCCGTTTGTTTCTAACTTTTATTAACCGTGTTCTTTTTCTACGCAACGTTACGTGGTATCACGAGTGAAAAATCTTGGAGACCTGAAAAATTTGGTAGACCGTAAAAAAAAAAAAAAGAAAATAAAAAAATAAAAAAAGCACAACCCTCTTTTTTCTAGGGTAAAATACGCGTAACAGAAAGAAACATTTCTTTTGCTACTTATCTGTGTAACCTTCTCGAAAACGATTGAGAAAAGGAAAAAGATGGAAGAAAAGAAGAAAAAATGTCTGATAATGCGTGAAAGAAAATTTATTATATCCTCGAGAAAAACTGGCTTGAGATACACTCGCTTGCCTATTCACACTCACACACACACACACACACACACTCATACATAATACACATACTCGTAGAAAAGCATAAAAATGGAAAATAAGAGGACATTACCGAAAAGAGAGATCTCACAATCGAATAGATGAATTATGTTCATTTCCTCGTTAAATTTAATAGTAAATCGTAAAAATAAGAACGGTAGTATAATCTCAAAATGGCATTCATTTATATTCAACCAACAAATCTATGTTCTCTCGAACAGGTATAATAACGCCTTCTGCTAAATCACTAATGTGCCAAATAAATGAATGATTTTCTTAAAAGGAAACGAAAAGAAGATAAGATAAATCTATCATCATCTAAATTCTCGACTAAATGCATTATCGAACTTTCTTTTTTCTTCTTCTTCTTCTTGATTTTTCCTTTCGTATTTTTTCTAACAAATTATTCTCAAGGTTTAACCGGATAAAAACGAACGATAAATTTGTCAAAAATGAGCAGAGGGAATTTTGGATGAAAAGTAGAATAAAAAAACCATGCCACATACGTCATCGTCTCTCTCTCTCTCTCTCTCTCTCTCTCTCTCACTCCTATCCTTATTCGAAAACTTGTCATGCGTGGATAGGAAGGGGGAGGGGGATTTTACCTCAGAGCGTTAAATCGGTATTTTTCCAACGTGAAATCCCGAACTGTTTCTCCGAGAATTTATTTGATCCGTAATGTTTCTCGCACCCTTCTTTTTCCTGTCTCTTCTTCTTCTTCTTCTTCCCTACTCCCCCCACCACCACTCGATAAAGAAAAATATCGAGTGGGGGAGAGGAAGAATGGCGAACTTTTACGCGACCTTGCATAAATTTTCTTTTAGTACGTTAGCTCGGTTGTATTTAGTGTGTCTCTTTACTTCCTTTGAAACCATATTCCATGGAATAAATTAAACGCAACGTATCGAGCACCCTCCACTACCATTCCTCCTCCCACTTCTGCTCCTTCTCCTCCCCCCACTCCCACTTCTCATCCCCGCCCCAAAAGCAATATTACGAACTCGACTCTCTCTCCATCTCTTCCTTTGCGGAAACTTAATTTCTTCCTCTTGTAACTTGTTGGAAGGTTTGCGATATTTTCGAGCATAGAAGAACATGCTTCTCTTTCTTCTATCTCTGTTTTGTTTTGTTTATTTATCTCTATCCATCTCTCTCTAGTGGTTTCATAATATTTTCCTTTGCGAGAACCATTTGAAATATTAGCGGCTTTTAGCTTTTTTTTTTTTTTTTTTTTTTTGTAGACATTTCATTCATAAATTGAATAACGTTTAGAAAGTTAAGAATTAAATTGGAAATATTTTAGTTTTGTTCAATTACTTTAATACTCGATATAATTCATTTTATTCGTCATACCTGTGCATATCTTTTTTTTTTCTAATATCGATAAAGTTAATTAATAGATTCAATGTAAAAAAAAAAAAAAAGAAATTTTTTACATTTCCCTGTTCAATTTGATAATAGGTTTTGTATTCGGTTCAGAGTTTTTTTTTTTTCATTATATTTGATATATGAAACATTATCGTAAAATAATTTGTTTAATTTATTAATTATTAATTTGTAAATTTTTATTCATTTGTTTATTTTAAGTTGGTAAAAGAAAATCGATATGATCAGACCCATTTTCTCTTGTTGTTGGATTCTTCCCGTTTGTCCTTTTTTCCATTTCTTATTTTCTACAAAGAAAATGAGAAATTCTAGAATAGCCAAAGTTCACGTCTCGACACTTCTATTCCAACCACGTCGGCCAACCCCTCAACTTGTTTTTTCAGGGTCTCCGTTATTTCCTCCTGGGGTCATAAAGATGGAAAGTAATTTTCTGTTCCGACACCAAACGACAACGGTAATATTCCGCATGAGTTGATACGCGATTCTTAAAAGAATTATTTACTTTGTCAGGTTAATCCACTTTGTGACTTTCGTTCAATCTCTTAAGAAAGAAAATAGGGAGGAAAGTATAAATAAAAAAAGTGAGGGAAGATAAGAAAATAAGTTAAGATTAAGATGAAACAATTCGGTATCAATTTGATAAAGAAAACAAATCATTACACAAGGTGATCATTGAAAATTAATTAACACAGTTATCTTAAAGATAATTTAATGTGTTCATCATTTGTTATTAATTAATGTATAACTTTATGCCAATTGTTGTATTGTTTTGTATGATATTTCTTAACATGAGTGAGGTTTGTTTAGAATTCATCCCCTTTAACACGTTAAGGTCCACGTCAGCCATCGGTGGCTGACACTAGACTTTCCGTTTAGGCCGCGTCCGTCACGGTTGCGTCACGGTTGCGTCAGGGTTGCGATTGAGAAATAAAGAAAATGAATATTTGTATATATTATATAAATAAATTATGTAGATTGAAGATCTCGTATTGTATTGATTTTCTTGTTATCTTATTAAATAACTATGAACTTGTACCTTTGGATAAATAATGAGTTCATTAGCAATCCCTTTTCTACAACTTTTTCTTTCCCATCTTTCGAGATAATCTAAGGAAAGGGCCAGCTCGTTACTTAAACTCAGGAAATTGGAGTTCTTATTAAGGCCAGCTTTCAATTTCCTCGAAGAAACCACCAAAGTCATCGTCAAAGTCAAAGTATTTTACTATTTTTATAGAAAATCGATGGAACAAAATTTCTATTCCTAATTGATATCGATTACGAAGATTCATACATAGTAAAATGTAATCAATTCTTTTGATAAATTAAATAATCAATTATTTCAAGATAAGAGATTACTATTATTATTTTCTATTCGTATTATATAAAAAGATATTGACATATAAATATTTGTTTGTTTAGCAAACACCAGCCAATACGCGCATTATGTCTTCAACACTCTGGACCAGGATCACAGTGGTCTACTCAGCTTCGAGGTAAGCTTGCATCTCATTTTTCATAGTTTTTGTTGGTCGTCGTACTTTGAATTATTCGTTTCGTCATTGTGACACATATAAGACGTCAGCTGCAGTTGAAAGTGCACTTTTTGGCACACTCTACTCGCACAGCCAGAATAGTCCGGTATTAAAATATGAAAAAGACAGGTAGTAGTAGTAGTAGTAGTAATGCAACGTAAAAGGAACATTCGACGAGTGACAGATCGCGTTCAATGCAATTTTTCATTCGCTACAAGAATCGCTTAGGTACTTTCTCTCTCACACTTTTTAGTATTTCTTGTCCAATTATTCAAATATGATTCTCCTGAGAAATTCTATTTTCATTCGTAAATCGTCCACCTTAAGCGCATATTTCAAAATGGGTAGCATTGCAAAGGAAAAGCTTCTCTTATAATTTTTTCTTTCTATTTTACCACAGTTAAAAAAAGCTAATGTTTCACTGGAGATTACTGGCACATATGTAACTGAATTTAATGCTCTTATATTTTGAAATAATCACTCGAAGAAAAATAGTCCTATTAAATATTTCCCATGAGGATAATTACCCATACATATATACACATAAAATGTATACACGCGTGTATAATGTAGTTTGTATTACATGTTTTAGCTTTAATCGAAATGTTGATATAATTGTTACATAAATTGGCCTAAAACGTACAACCTGTTTGAACTAAATCCAAACTGGGAATACTCCTGGGAAATAATGGAGGAAACAGTTTGAAAGGTTTGTTAAAAATAGTGACGATGAGGACGTGTGATTTCGTGTGTTAAATTGTCAACGATACAATCGAGAAAGGATTTCGTGTGTTAATTGTCAACGATAAAATCGAGAAAGGATTTCGTGTTTTCCAATTCACGGGATCTTTTAACAATGTTAAACCAGTTAACTCTCGTTTTTGAGAGCGCACGCACCGTTTTGTGCCGCCAAAATCGAACCATGACGTGTATACTCGTCTATCGCAGAATAAGTTGCGTTTGAAACATCTTGAAATTTGATAATATGTTTTGTTCTTCTCAAAAATTACAATTTAAATAGAGCCAATGGTCACTACTCTATACGCATGACGAGTATACTCGTCAATACACTTCACCATGACGAGTATACTCGTCAATAAAATTGAATTAAATTACAATTTAAATAGTCAATGGTCACTATTTTATACGCATGACGAGTATACTCGTCAATACACTTCACCATGACGAGTATACACGTCAATCACAATTAACTAACTGGTAAATACGTTCGAAATGAAAAGAGAGAAAAAGAAACAGATAGAAAAAAAAGGAAAAAAGAAGAAGAAGAAGAAGAAAAAAGATGGAAAAAAAAGGTCCAATGGGAAATTGTCGGACGAATAATTATGGGAATGGTAGTAATGGTTGTGAGGGTTTTTAGATGATGGTAGAAGCTAACATAATTATCTCCCGTAACTAGAGATCGTGATTGTACTTTGTATAATTAACTCGCGGAGTTGCCCTGAAGCTTTTGCGAAAAGTTCATCAGTTGGTCTCATCTAGTCTCTTTCATATTTTTCACCATTGCCAACATTCTTTTTCTCTTCTTTTTTTTTGGTTAGATCAATAAAATCCTCCATATTAAACCTTTCCTATCGGATTTCATTTAATTAAATCGTCGTAACAAAATAAAAGTAGATTTTATACAAACGAAAATAGGTTAGGTTTTTTCTCGTACGATGTAGGTTAGGTTTTTTTTTGTTTTTTTTTTTGTTTTTTTGTTCTTTTTTAAACAGAAACGTGTATTATCAAACGAACGAAAAATTGTACACGTGTAACTCAATATACGGGCACAAAAAGTACAACTTTTTTTCTTTATTTGCAAAAAAAGAAAATAAAACTCTTATTTGTAGGTTTTATTTAGAAAAAAAAAAGAAAAGAATTGTTATCTATTTTCCCTTCCATTCTTCTTCTTTTTGACCCCCATAAACTCTGTTTGTATAAGCCCGGGTCTTCTTAAAGTCTCCAAATAGCAAAAAGATTACATTGATATCTAGTCGTCGAAGGTCGTACCACCACCTAAGTCGAATATTTTTCTCTTTTCCCTATTGGTCAAAACAGTATTTTTCCATTCTTCAAACTCTTGGATTCTTCTCTTTACTATTATCATCTTTCACTTCTTTATCTGTCTTGTTACAAACTACTCAATGTGCTTTTCCCAAAAGCGAACTCCAGTGACCGTTATCCTTAATCGTATTACCCCCTCCCCCTCCCCAGACTGTTCCGTCTTCACTTTTCGAGATATTCCAACCCCCATCCTCACCCCCGACTTCCCTGTAGTCCTTTCAGTCTCCAAAGTAGCTGGATACAAAGTTGCAGATACAGCAAGTTCACTTTTGCAAATCTCTAAGGTCGTAATACGAGAAAACCGTATATTCACTTCCGGAAGTCGTAGAATCTTGTCACCATTCATGCTACAACTCTTCTACCTAATCCCTGTTACCTAGCGAATAAATAACAATTTAGGTTAGGAAACTGAAATTGAAAAGGAATCTCCTACACGTTAAACTTTTCACGACGGGGAAAAGCAATTATCTCTGGTTTATTGTTTACCCTTTTTCTGTCAGCTTGGAAATAAAAAAAAAGGGACAGAGAATAGAGGGATATAATATAGCCTCGAATTATTTCTTTTTTTATATAAAAAAAACAACCTTCCTATTTTTTACCTTCTCCTATCTCTTTCACATTGAAAAATTTATCGACGAGCGAATCAAAGGAAAGTATGCTGTGCTGTCTCTCTCTCTCTCTCTCTCTTTCTTTGTGATAAAATTATTTAATTAAATACCCGTTTTATTTTCTACCTATTCGTTGCATTCCTTTGAGAAAGTCCAAGGTCATTCTTATTAAATATAATAAAATAGCATGGAATTTATAACGACCATGAGAAAAAGTATTGGAGTTCCCCTTTTGCTAGTCGAGGTCACATTTTTACATGAGCTGTTTCGTATATTCTTATGTATTACAACTACATGGATATTAGATATAAATGCAACATTTTTCCAAAGGTTTAATACTAAACTTATCGATACACTTAATGTGTATATTTATTCCTATAGTGAATGATCAAATGACCTCTTTAAAAAAAAAAAAACATTTATTTTTATATTGAATAAAATTTCAATTAATTAGATAGTAAACAAAATAATTTCTTTTATTTATAACATTTTTTCATTGCAATTGATCCGATGATATTATTTTAATCAGTTAACTGTGATTGACGAGTATACTTGTCATGCGTATAAAAAAGTGACCTTTGACCATTTAAATTGTAATTTTTGAGGAAAACAAAATATATTATAAAATTTCAAAATGTTTTAAGCTCAACTTATTCTGTGATTAACAAGTATACTCGTCATGGCTTGATTCTAACGACACAAAACGATGCAAGCTCTTAAACAAAGACGCCACAGTTTTACTGGTTAAATAACCAAAAATTATATCCAATTATATTAGTATAAAGTAATTTCAAATTACAATTAGCATTAATATTTGATGAACAATATATAATTGGGTCTACAAGTAAGTTTCCAGCGTTTTTTCATAAAATTTGAGGGTTTATTCTGAAGAAATAGTTATATGTTTTTCATTCGAAATATTGTCCATCAGAAGATACAATTTTTTCCCATCTTTCTGGAAATTTGTGAATTTTGGACCAAAAAAAGTTCTCGTCTTTTGAGCCCAAGAACGTATTGAGCCAATTTTTGATTCCCTCTACTAAAGTGAAACGCATTTTGGTAAGAGCGTTCTGTATCGACCGAAACAAGTGGTAGTTGGATGGCGCCAAATCTGGACTATAAGGCGGGTGAGACAGAATTTCCCATCCACTATTATCCAAGTAGTCTTTGACCGAAGCAGCAACATGTGGCCGAGCGTTATCGTGGTGAAAAATTACAGACTCGTGCCTGGTCTGATATTCTGGCCGTTTTTCCGTCAATGCCCGCTTCAAACGAATTAGTTAGGTTCGATACAATGGTCCTCTGATTGTTTGACCATTCGGAAGCAGTTAGTAGTATATGACACCCTTCTGATCCCACCATATGTAGAGCATGACCTTATTCATGTGAATATTTCGCTGCGGCGTCGATTTAGCCGGCTCGCTAGGCTTTGCATATGTTTTGTTGCGTTTAGGATTATCATAGTAGATCCACTTTTCGTCACCAGTGACAATACGATGCAGAAACGACTTTTTTTTATGCCACTGCAGCAACATTTCTGACATGCAAAATCGCCGTTCAACATCTCTCGGCTTCAACTCTTACGGCACCCAATTTCCAACTTTTTGGATGAATCCCAAAGCTTTCAGGCGTAGGGAAATAGCTTGTTGTGCGACGCCCAATGATACAGCAAGCTCTTCTTGAATTTGACACAGATCCTCATCCAACAAAGCCTCCAATTCCTCGTCTTCAAAATTTTTCTGCTTACCGGAGCGCTCCTTGTCTTCAAAGTCAAAATCACTATTTTTGAACCATTTAAACTACTCACGACACGTCGATTCACCAATACATTCCGCTCTGTAAATTTCCAGAAGCAAACGATAGGCCTCAGCTGCACTTTTCTTCAAATTAAAGAATAGAAGCAGCGCTTCCCTCAAATAACGCTTATTTGGCACATAACTTGCCATGTTTTTGCTTCATAAAATGTACGACGCCAATAGAAATTCCCAAATATGACGATGCAATTTGTTAACAGGTACACAAGCTTCGAAAATGACACATGAAATGTGACATTAGTGTCACCATCTATAAAAAAATGCTGGAAACTTACTTGTACACCCAATATTATATTAAATTAAATTCGATGATCGATTGAAATGTAATTTTTAAGTAACCAAATAATTAAAATAAACCAAAAAGTAAACTTACAGACTATTACACTTTAAAACACACATAACCTGATAGTACATTTTCTTTTTGGTCTAAAGCATCAGAGTTACTTAGTATTCCATGGTTAAAACTCAGACCCTTTAGCTGAAATGTCGACCTTAAATTATGAAGACAAACAAAGTAGAATTATATACGAGAGATAGAGACAGAGAAAGACAAGCGGAGTCAGACAGACAGACAGACAAAGAGTAATAGTAAGTAGAAAGGTGATGGGAAGGGGGGGGAAGGGAAATAACAGCATCAAAGTCATTTGCATACCGCGAAGTTCACATGTGGATCTGGGCCAAGAGGTTAGAAAGCATTTTCATGTATAAAGCTTTAAGTTCGAATTTACCCCTTCCGACTACGAATTATCATTCATTTTCTTTGGATTAGAGTCAACTAACTTCTTCATAATTTCCATCGAGTTCATCTGAAGTGTGAGATAATTCCTTTTTGATTAATGAATTATATATCTAATAACTTTGATGACAATCATTAGTACTGGTTAATCATATTTTAATTGGATAACATTATCATATCTATCTCAAGTGTCCTAGTGTCTATGTCACTGTCCAGTAAACTTGACAAAAGCAAGATTAATCAAGAATTTAGGTTAAATTAGCAAATAATTTGCAGTTTCTTGATTTATCTTTTTATCTATATTTTTTCTATCAACGAATATTCAATAAATTATAAAATATATTTGTATTATAATATATATATATATAATAACTTATATTATTATATTATATTTAATTAAATAATATAATATTATAATTAAATTCGAATTATTTATATTAGTTACTATTAATGTTAATGTTTAAAATGCAAACATATTACAATTAACACGTTTCTTGTCAAATGTATCATTTTGGGTAGAAGTAATTATTTTTCTATTTCTATTAACACAGGTTTTCTCTTTCTCTCGACATAATCACAGTGACCTGAATAAACAATCGCTATTTGTTCTGACCGATAGCAATTGTTTACCGTTAAGGTCGGTGTAAACGTTGATCGGCGTATTTGCGGACTGGGAATTCCTACTTCGGGACCGTTATATAGCATTTGATTACACCGATAGCAAAGCTATACACCAACGTATGCCTAACTCCTGACAATACGCAAGAGTTACCAACCTTTCAATTCGAAAATCTGTAGAAATCTATCTAACTCGTTTCATTATCAAATCATCAACGATTCCAAAGATTAATTCTACGTACATGAGAAGAAAATCATTTTATCGAAACTCATTACACTTCTTCAGTTTACATTTAATAAAATATTTTTAAATAAAAAATTTTTTTCATCAATATATAAATTTATTTAATACTAGAACTAACAAAAATTGAGACGTAGCTGTCTCTACAAAAACCAGTCGGGATTTGGTATTTGCGTCAAAGAACTTTCGAGTTCCTAATACCAATTAATAATAATATTGTATTGTAAAGTATTATTAAAGAAGTTTAAAAAAGAAATACGACTATGTAAAAGTAAGGTTTTTATTATTTCATCTAAATGGAAGTTTTAGTTGGAAGTAATATCTAACGAAAGGGTTCTGTAATTACAACGTTCCTTTATTTCTCTTCCCTTTCAGTACCGAAGAAAACGCGATGTTACGTATTTCTCGATATAAAGTTACCAAAGTTACCCAACGGTAATCGAATTGAGGAAAATGGTAAGACTATGCTACTAAAGTGGAGAGGATTATTAACGCATAATGGGAATAAACCACACGCGAACGAAAAGAAGATTAGCTAAGCGAAGCTGAATACTTTTCACCCTCCTACCATAAAAATTAATATGAAAATAGAAATGAGTCAATACTTTCTTTATACCCTTTAACTACTATGGACGTATATTTGCGTTTGTCAATATTAATATAAAATTATTTAATGTTTGTTTGAGTATTTGTCATATATTTGGTTTAGAGTTTTGTCATATGAAAATTATATTTTAGAAACAACAACTAATTATACATAATTTATTATTACAATCTAGTAATTAATAAACTATTTCGTCTGTTCGTAAATAAAAACTATTGTAAATAATGTAACTTAACACACTATCGGCGGGTCGGGTAGTTCTACCCGTTCCAACGACTGACACAGGTCGGCAGGTCGCGTATTAATACGTTTTATACAGAACGTAAGTTAAGTTTCAGTAAAACACTTACTGATGCTTGTTTTTTTTTCATTGTCATTAATTTTTGAGCAGGAATGATGTTTTTGGTTGATTTTATTTTAAAGCCTGACAAGTGTTAAGTCTTAAATTTATTAAATTTTAAGAAAAACTATTAATTTTATGAAATGTGTTATTTTGACACTGAAAATATCGTGCAAGTATGACCTTACACCCCTTTCTCTCGTTTTAGATTATTATTTCTTAAGATATGTAGGTAGCTAGTGCTACGTGCTATCCGACGTTACGTGAACTCCCCCTATATATTAAATGTAGTAGTAATATATATTACGTATAGACATATATATATAGCTTTTCAATAGATGGCATTACCGACAAGTAGACGTCGAATACATACATTATAAACAGCTTTACCATTTTGTGAACATAACTTGATAGTATCAGTGACTTGTGTCTACATCATACAGCTGTTTCCAATTAGAAATGTCGAATTATATACCAACTGCTCGTCATTTGCGAGAGGTATTACTTTATTATTTTAATAGTAACCAAATGGCCTCTGAAGCTCACCGAATGCTCTTATACGCTTATGGCAAGGGTACTATAAGTCAAAAGACATGTTATAGATGGTATAAACACTTCGAGAAAGGTGATTTCAACTTAAATAAAATTGTTGAAAAAAAAAATATAGAAAATGTAAAGATGAAGAAATACTGCGTTTGTTCTGTCAAGACATCAGTATATCTCAAAGGAAGATGGCAAAACAATTGGGAATGAGCAAAAGTACACTTGGAGGGCGCCTAAACAAACCGGAAATGAAAAACACAATAAAAAGAATGTTGCAGGAGGAAAGTTCTATGCCTCTTGATAATATATATATATATATATATATTTTACTTCCATTTATTTTTTTGCAAAAATTGTGAAATTCAAGAAATGAAATGCAATGACTGGAAAAATGATATATATAATTGACATATATGTATATATGTATACAATAAAAATGTTATTTTCTTTTTGAAAACTCCTGAACATCGGTTAGTTTAAAATGCAATGAATTTAAAGAAAAGTTTTATTTTTTTTTTTTATTTGTTTATTTAAAAGATATTTTCAAACTTTTATAATCATTGTCAAAGTTGATTTATGATTTTCTTTCTTCAATATATTATATCATATGAACCGTTACTAGACACTACAAATAATATTGATTTAAAAATATTCGTTTTCGAGACCTAATCTTATATTTGATGTACTACTTACAAATGATATAATATACCTAATTTCATTTTTTTCCATCATTTATCTGAAATAATATATTTCTTTTACAATGAAATATTCGTTTGAAAGTAATAAAATTCATATCAATTTATTTATTAAATAAATAAATAAATTTAAAATAAATTTTCTGTGTATTGAAATGATATGAATTTGAAATGAATTTGAATTTGAAAACGTTGTGTATCATTTATTGTTTATAAACTTCGTCAGTAATAATATATAGATTAAATCTGTTACTCTTTGTGTATACAAATATTTGTATTATTTTTTTTTTGTTTTTCTATTTTGAATGTAGATTTAACTGTAAAGCGTAAAAGAACTAATTCTGATCGAGACTAGGGGACAAGATGATAAAAATATAACGTGATTAATATTTAAACTGTTTTGAAAATCAACAAAAATATTCACACATAACGAATTATAATGGAGCTTTTTATAAACGAACTGATACCACATTGACTTAAGCACAGAAATGTAGCTGTAACACTTACCTGAGTTTTGGACGATGCAGTGTTTTCCTGCAAAAAACAGAAATCGACCGCTCTTGATGTTGCCTTAAGCTTCACTGATAAACTAGATCGTATGATTCTGTACAACACATTTCATCCACTTTTGATTATTATTTTTTAAAATATCTACAGTTTATTTTGAAAGAGGTCTAAGTCCCATTTCTATAGTAAAAAAAGAAATAAAAAAGAGAAAAAAGATTTGCTATGTAAATCACAGGATTATTATGATTTAATAAAACAATAGAAAGAACATACTAAATTCACTTTACATGAAATAAAACGAGAAAATTTCATTTAAAAAAATCTTTAAAACGCATTTAAAAAACAGATAAGAAGAAACACTGATGGAGAAAAGATAATTTGATTGCAAGTATTTTGGATGAGGTTTCTTAAAAGTGCACCATACACTATTTAATATGAAACATCGATGAAAGACAAAGAAATTAAAACTGTAAATTACCTACATATCCTAAAAAATCGCTAAAATTTGAAAAAATAGCCATGGCAACTTTGTACCAAGATGTCAGATCTATTAGTTATGGAAAATATAAAGATATCAAGTAGTTATTATCTTATATACCTCCTGCGCATCATAAATATTTTTTAAAATACTGCCATATGCAGAGTATAAGTAAATACTAATAATATTTAGAAATTTTAACTATGTAATTAACGTCTAGAATTAAAAATACTACTTTCATTTTATATCTTGTCATTATTTGCATACAAAATTGTTTTAATATAAAGTATATTTTAAGTGATATTTGATTTTTCAAATTTGAAATTAAAAAATTTTTGCAATTTTTTCATTTAGAAAGTGGTGTAAGTTTATTTGCAGCCTATAAATATACTTTAGATTAGTAAAATTCACCTAAAACAAATTTATATAACGAGATGACACATTGATAAATTTGTAGAAATATTGCCAGGCTTCATATAATTTGCCTAAATTTTTTAATTAACAGATATACTAAATTTTAATTTTCTTGAAAGAAGAGAAAGTAGATTTACACAAATTTCAAAAGAAACGGTCCATATATGAGTGGCCGACGCTAGGTAATGTTAGACGTTACGTGAACTCCCCCTAAACATTAAATAAATATAATAGTAATATATTTTGTGTAGACATATATATAGCTTTTCTGTAAATAGCGTTAGGGACAAGTAGACGTCGAATACATATATATAAGACAGCTTGGAATACCCTTCAATATTTTGTGAGCATAACTTGATAGTTTAGTAGTTGACTTGTGTTTTCATCTTATAGCTGTTTCTAATTAGAAATGTCAGTTTATAAGCCAACAATGCGTCATATGCGAGAAGTGTCACTTTATTATTTTAATAGTAACGAATCTGCTGCTAAGGCTCACCAAATGCTCGTACACGCTTATGGCAAGAATATTATATCCCTACGAACATGTGAAGGTAACTTTAGGCGCTTCAGGAGCGGTGATTTTAACTTAAACAGACATACTTTTAAACGACTAAATAAAGAACGGGCAATTAAAGACTTAGTGCGGTTGAGACTTGAAAACCCGGGTATTACTCAAGCAGAGATGGCAGCAGAAGTCGGAATGAGTACAATGACAGTTTCCAGATACCAAAAAAGTCAGGAATATCAAAACGAATTACAAAAGCTACAGCAGAACCAAAGTTCTATACCTCTTGGTAATCTATATCAATTATATATCATTTTTATATACACAAAGGTTATTATATCCTTAAGTACATGTTGTGTGTGGTATAAACGCTTTAAGAAAGGTGATTTCATCTTAGAATTTACTACACCAAGCCAAGTACGTAGAAAACGGACAGTTGAAGAATTAGTGCGTTTGAGACTTGAAGACCCGGATATTACTCAAGCAGAGATGGCAACAAAAGTTGGAAAAAGTAGATGGACAGTTTCCAGATACGTAAATAGTCAGGAGTATCAAAACAAATTGGAAGAAAAAAAACAGGCACAAAATTCTTTACCCCTTGGTAATATATATAGATATACATATTAGATTTACCTATACTATAATATATATTATAAATATATATATATATTTTTTCACTTCTATTTATTTTTCGGAAACAATTGTAAAATTCAAGAAATGAAATTTAACGATCGGAAAAAATATATTTAATTTATATATATATATAGAATAGATATTATATTCTTAAGTATATGTTGTCGATGGTATAAACGCTACAAGTCGGGTTATTTTTACTCAGAAAGAACTACTTTAAAAAGAAAACATAGAGAATTGGAAGATGAAAAATTGGTTCGTTTGATTCCTGATAACCCTCGTATCATTCAAGATAAGTTAGCAAAGCAATTGGAAATGAACCTACCTACAACTTCAAAAGGCGTAAACACTCAGAATATACAAAACAAATTAAAAGAAAAAGGGCTGGAGCCAAGTTCTACACCTAAAAGTAATATAATATATTAAATATTACTATAATATAATGTATATATATATACAGGATATTATATGCTTAAGTACATGTTGTGTATGGAATAAACGCTTTAAGAGATGTGATTTTAACTTAGAAAGACGTATTTCAAGAACACCAAGCACAGAGTCGGAAGATGAAGAATTAGAGCATTTTATAGATGAATTCCCGGGTGTAACTCCAGAAGAGTTAGCAAAAGTACATGACATAAGCATATCTCAAGCTGAAAGGATCATAGACCCTTCGAAAATAGAAAACGAATAAAATGAAAACAGGCGTAAGCAAAGTTCTATATCTAATAGTAACATATATATAATAAAAATATTACTTTCTTTTTGAAATCGGCAGAAAATAAAGAAAACTTTTATTATTTTTTCGTTTGTTTGTTTGTTTAATTGAAACATATTTTCTATTTTTTATGATTCTTATCAAAGTTTATTTATGATTTATTTCTTCAGTATATAATATTACATAAACCGTTACTAGGTATAACAAGTAATATTTATTTACGAATATTCGTTCCATAGAATTCATTTTAAATTTGACGTGTTTTATACAAATGATATAATATACATAATTACTCTTTTTTTTATCATTTATCTGAAATAATATTTTTCTTCTAGAATATATCTTCTTTTGAAAGTAATTAAATTGATTTCAATTTATTCATTAAAGAATAAATGATTTTAAAATAGATTTTCCGTTTATTAAAATGATATGAATTTGAAATGAATTTGAATTTGAAAACATTGAGTATCGATTATTGTTTATAAAATTTATCAGTAATGATATACAGAATAATTCTGTTATTCATTGTGTATATAAATATTTATCTTATTTTTTTTCTTTTTCTATTTAAAATGTAGATTTGACTGTACAGCGTAAAGGACTGTTTCTGTTTTGTACTATGGGTCAGGATAATAAAAACATTACGTGATCAATACCTAATCCGTTTTGAAAATTAGCAGAACAATTAATATACAATAAATAATAATGGAGCCTTTTGTAGATGAACAAGTACCACATTGACCTAAGCACAGAAATGTGGCTTTAACACTTATCTAAATCTTTGACAATGCAGTGTTTTCCTGCAGAAAACAGAAATCGACCGCTCCTGATGTTGTTTAGAGCGTCACTGACAAAATCGATTCTATGATCCTGTACAACACGTTTTATCCGTTTTTTATTATTATATTTTAATATATAGACCATTTATTTTAAAAGTGATTTAATAATTTAAAACATCCATTTTTAAAAAGAATGAGTTATGACGTAATTTATACTTAATTTAATGTAAACTTCTCATGTATAACTAAATAGTATTTAATTTCTTAAAAAGTGCCCATGTTTTGTACAATTTAAAATTGGTCGGTAAAAGAAATTGCGTAATCATTGATTACCAAAGTTTTATAGTAAAAAAAAAGGGAAAAAGGATTTTCTATATAAACCAGATGTTTATTATTATGATTTACTAAAACAATTTAGAAAACATAATAATTTCATTTTACATGAAATAAAACGACAGAATTTCGTCTCAACAAAAAATCATCAAAACGCAATCAACAAGCAGATAAGAAGAAACTAATGAAGAAAAGCTTAATTGCTTGCCAATATGATGGATGAGGTTTATTAAAATTGTACCATACACTATTTTATTTAAAACATCGATTAAAAACAACAAATTTTAAACTGTGAATTATCTACATGTTTAAAAAATTCGCTAAAGTTTAAAAAAATAGCCTTAACGGCTTTCTACCAAGATGACAGACCAATTAGTTATAAAAAATTTAATCATATCAAGTAGTTATTACCTTATATACATCTTGCGCATAATGAATATTTCAAAACACTGCCGTATGCAGAGTATAAGTAAATACCACCAATATCTTGCAATTTTAACAATGTAAATAACATCTCAAATAAAAAATAATACTTTCATTTTATATCTTGTCATTATTTGTAAAGAAAATTGGATTAATATAAAACATATTTTAAATGTAATATTTGATTTTTCAATATTAAAATTAAACAATATTTACAATTGTTTCATTTACAAAGTTGTTTAAGTTTATTTGCAGCCTATAAATATACTTTAGATTAGTAAAATTCACCTAAAACAAATTTATATAATTAAATGAAATATTGATAAATTTGTAGAAATATTGCCAGGCTTCATATAATTTGCCTAAATTTTTTAATGAACAGATATACTAAATTTTAATTTTCTTGTAACAAGAGAAAGTAGATTTACAAAACTTTAGAAAGAAGCGGTCCATAGATGAGTAGCCGACGCTAGGTGCTGTTTTACGTTACGTGAACTTTATATTAAATATAATATTAATATATTCTGTGTAGACATATATATATAGCTTTCTTGTAGATGGCGTTAGCGACAAGTAGACGCCGAATACATATATATAAGACAGTTTGGAATACCCTTCAATATTTTGTGAGCATAACTTGATAGTTTAGTAGTTGACTTGTGTTTTCATCTTATAGCTGTTTCTAATTAGAAATGTCAGTTTATAAGCCAACAATGCGTCATATGCGAGAAGTGTCACTTTATTATTTTAATAGTAGCGGATCCGTTACTAAGGCTCACCGAATGCTCGTACACGCTTATGGCAAGAATATTATATCCCTACGTACATGTGAAGATAACTTTAGGCGCTTCAGAAGCGGTGATTTTAACTTAAACAGACGTACTTTGAAACGACCAAATAAAGAACGGGTAATTCAAGAATTAGTGCGTTTGAAACTTGAAGACCCGAATATGACTCAAGCAATGATGGCAGCAAAAGTTGAAATAGATCAAAGAACAGTTTCCAGATACGAAAGAAGTCAGGAATATCAAAACGAATTAAAAAAGCTACAGCAGGACCAAAGTTCTATACCTCTTGGTAATCTATATCAATTATATATCATTTTTATATACACAAAGGTTATTATATCCTTAAGTACATGTTGTGTGTGGTATAAACGCTTCAAGAAAGATAATTTCATCTTAGAATTTACTACACCAAGCCAAGTACGTAGAAAACGGACAGTTGAAGAATTAGTGCGTTTGAGACTTGAAGACCCAAGTATTACTCAAGCAGAGATGGCAACAAAAGTTGGAAAAAGTATATTGACAGTTTCCAGATACCTAAATAGTCAGGAATATCAAAACAAATTAGAAGAAAAAAAACAGGAACAAAGTTCTTTACCCCTTGGTAATATATATAGATATACATATTAGATTTACCTATACTATAATATATATTATAAATATATATATTTTTTCACTTCTATTTATTTTTCGGAAACAATTGTAAAATTCAAGAAATGAAATTTAACGATCGGAAAAAATATATTTAATTTATATATATATAGAATAGATATTATATTCTTAAGTATATGTTGTCGATGGTATAAACGCTACAAGTCGGGTTATTTTTACTCAGAAAGAACTACTTTGAAAAGAAAACATAGAGAATTGGAAAATGAAAAATTGGTTCGTTTGATTCCTGATAACCCTCGTATCATTCAAGATGAGTTAGCAAAGCAATTGGAAATGAACCTACCTACAACTTCAAAAGGCGTAAACACTCAGAATATACAAAACAAATTAAAAGAAAAAGGGCTGGAGCCAAGTTCTACACCTAAAAGTAATATAATATATTAAATATTACTATAATATAATGTATATATATATACAGGATATTATATGCTTAAGTACATGTTGTGTATGGAATAAAGGCTTTAAGAGATGTGATTTTAACTTAGAAAGACGTATTTCAAGAACACCAAGCACAGAGTCGGAAGATGAAGAATTAGAGCATTTTATAGATGAATTCCCGGGTGTAACTCCAGAAGAGTTAGCAAAAGTACATGACATAAGCATATCTCAAGCTGAAAGGATCATAGACCCTTCGAAAATAGAAAACGAATAAAATGAAAAAAGTCGTAAGCAAAGTTCTATATCTAACAGTAACATATATATAATAAAAATATTACTTTCTTTTTGAAATCGGCAGAAAATAAAGAAAAATTTTATTATTTTTTCGTTTGTTTGTTTAATTGAAACATATTTTCTATTTTTTATGATTATTATCAAAGTTTATTTATGATTTATTTCTTCAGTATATAATATTACGTAAACCGTTACTAGGTATAACAAGTAATATTTATTTACGAATATTCGTTCCATAGAATTCATTTTAAATTTGACGTGTTTTATATAAATGATATAATATACATAATTACTTTTTTTTTATCATTTATCTGAAATAATATTTTTCTTCTAGAATATATTTTCTTTTGAAAGTAATTAAATTGATCTCAATTTATTCATTAAAGAATAAATGATTTTAAAATAGATTTTCCGTTTATTAAAATCATATGAATTTGAAATGAATTTGAATTTGAAAACATTGAGTATCGATTATTGTTTATAAAATTTATCAGTAATGATATACAGAATAATTCTGTTATTCATTGTGTATATAAATATTTATCTTATTTTTTTTCTTTTTCTATTTAAAATGTAGATTTGACTGTACAGCGTAAAGGACTGTTTCTGTTTTGTACTATGGGACAGGATAATAAAAACATTACGTGATCAATACCTAATCCGTTTTGAAAATTAGCAGAACAATTACTATACAATAAATAATAATGGAGCCTTTTGTAGATGAACAAGTACCACATTGACCTAAGCACAGAAATGTGGCTTTAACACTTATCTAAATCTTTGACGATGCAGTGTTTTCCTGCAGAAAACAGAAATCGACCGCTCCTGATGTTGTTTAGAGCGTCACTGAAAAAATCGATTCTATGATCCTGTACAACACGTTTTATCCGTTTTTTATTATTATATTTTAATATATAGACCATTTATTTTAAAAGTGATTTAATAATTTAAAACATCCATTTTTAAAAAGAATGAGTTATGACGTAATTATACTTAATTTAATGTAAACTTCTCATGTATAACTAAATAGTATTTAATTTCTTAAAAAGTGCCCATGTTTTGTACAATTTAAAATTGGTCGGTAAAAGAAATTGCGTAATCATTGATTACCAAAGTTTTATAGTAAAAAAAAAAGGGAAAAAGGATTTTCTATATAAACCAGAGGATTATTATGATTTATTAAAACAATTTAGAAAACATAATAATTTCATTTTACATGAAATAAAACGACAGAATTTCGTCTCAACAAAAAATCATCAAAACGCAATCAAAAAGCAGATATGAAGAAACTAATGAAGAAAAGGTTAATTGCTTGCCAATATGATGGATGAGGTTTATTAAAATTGTACCATACACTATTTTATTTAAAACATCGATGGAAGACAAAGAATTCAAAACTGTAAATTACCAAAACGTTCTAAAAAACCGCTGAAATTTGAAAAAGTAGCCTTGGCAGCTTTATACCAAGACATCAGACCT
Organism: Polistes dominula; assembly: GCF_049000335.1. Classification (NCBI taxonomy): domain Eukaryota; kingdom Metazoa; phylum Arthropoda; class Insecta; order Hymenoptera; family Vespidae; genus Polistes; species Polistes dominula. Next base: position 2,001,201 of record NW_028300944.1, read on the forward strand.
ATTAGTTAAGAAAAATATAAACATTTTAAGTAGTTATTAACTTATGTACCTCCTGTGCATCGATAATATTCTAAAACAATGCCAAATGAAGAGTATAAGTAAAATCCACCAATAAGTTGAAATTTTAACAATGTAATTAACGTCTCAAATAAAAAAAAATACTTCAATTTTAAATCTTGTCATTATTTGTAAACAAAATTGGAATAATATGGAACATATTTTAAATGTGATTTTTGATTTTTCAAAATTAAAATTAAACCATTTTTACAATTGTTTCCTTTAGAAAGTGGTGTAAGTTTATTTGCAGCCCGTAAATATACATTAGTTTAGTCACATTCGCCTAAAACAAATTTATATAATTAAATGAGACATTGATAAATCTGTAGAAATATTTTCAGACCTAATATAATTTGCTTAAATTTTCTTATTACTAAATACAAGAAACTTTAATTTCTTCAAAAAAAGAGAAAGTAGATTAACATCATTTTAAAAGAAACGGTTTATATATTAGTGGCCGGCGCTAGGTGATGTTAGACGTTACGTGAACTCCCCCTACACATTCAATAAATATAGTAGTAATATATTTTGTATGATCATATATATATATATATATATATAGCTTTTCTGTAGATGGCATTGCGACAAGTAAACGTCGAATACATATATATAGGACAGCTTGGAATACTCTTCAATATTTTGTGAGCATAACTTGATAGTATTAGTAATTGACTTGTGTTTATATCATATAGTTATTTGTATTTAGAAATGTCAAATTATATTCCAACTAAACGTCATTTGCGGGAGGTGATACTTTATTACTTTAATAGTAATCAACTAGCCACTGAGGCTCACCGAATGCTCATAGACGCTTATGGCCAGGGTATTATATCCCAGAGAACATGTTATGTTTTTTATGAAAGATTCGTGAAAGGTGATTTTAACATATGCAGAACTACTGATAAACGACTAAAGAAAGAACAGAAAATTGAAGAATTAGTGCGTTTGAGACTTGAAGACCCAGATATTTCTATAAGAAAGATGGCAGCAATAGTAGGAAAAAGCAAAACTGCAGTTCATAAACACGTAAACAGTCAGGAATTTAAAAACAAATTTAACGAAAAAAAGCAGCAACAAAGTTCCGCACCTCTTGGTAATATATATATAAATATTAATTATATATCATTTTTATATATACGAAGGTTATTATATTCTTAAGTACATGTTGTGTGTGGAATAAACGCTTCAAGAAAGATAATTTCATCTTAGAATTTACTACACCAAGACAAGAACGTAGTGAACGGCTAATTGAACAATTAGTGCGTTTGAGACTTGAGGACCCGGGTATTACTCTAGCAGTGATGGCATCAAAAGTTGGAAAAAGTCAAAGTAGAGTTTCCAGATACATAAATAGTCAGGAATATCAAAAAAAATTGGAAGAAAAAAAACAGGAACAAAGTTCTTTACCTCTTGGTAATATATATATATATATATATATATATATATATATATATATAAATATTAGATTTGCCTATACTATAATATATATACTAAGGGTGTCCCGGCCACGTGTTGCTGTGGCTAATAAATATATAGATAGATCTGAATCTACGCACATAACATTTGTCTTTTTTTTCTCTTTTTTCTTAATATCGAACCAACTGCGCATGAGCGGTAACATAAGATCACCACTTACCTCACATCATATAATTTTACATTGTCTGAATAGAGGCACATATCATTTGTCTTTTTTTTTTCTCTTTTTTTTAATATCCTTTTAAAGGAAAAATAATTATGGTGGGTTACCATTATCACTCAGAGGTATAAGAAATATACAAAAAACTATTCTCATACCTACCGAATATACATAAAAAATTTCATTTAAATCGGTCAAGTCGTTTCGGAGAATAAGAATAACAAACACTGTGACAGGGGAATTTTATAGAGATAAGAGATATGTTCTTTTTTTTCACTTTTATTTATTATTCTGAAAAAATTGTAAAATTCAAGAAATGAAATTGACTGATTAGAAAAATGATATTTAATTTACATACATATATAATTAATTTTATTATAATAATTAATTTATATATAGAATAAAAATTTTCTTTTCTTTTTAAAAACTTTGAAACATCAGTCAGTTTAAAATGAGAGGATTTTAAATAAAAGTTTTATTTTTTTGTTTGTTTGTTTGTTTTAAACGTATTTTGAAACTGTTATGATCATTGTCAGAGTTTATTTATGATTTATTCTTCAGTATACAATATTATATAAACCGTTATTGAATTTCAAAAGTAATACTGATTTACGAATATTCGTTTCAAAGAATTCATTTTATTTTTGAAGTACTGGATATAAATGATTTAATATACCTAATTTCTTTATAAATAATATATTTTTTTTAGATTAAAATATTCTTTAGAAAGTAATAAAATTGATATTAACTTATTCATTAAACGAATAAATCATTTAAAAATAGATTAACTGTGTATATAAATTTGATAACATTGTATGAAGTATTGTTTATAAACTTTGTCAGTAATGATATACAGAAAAATTATGTTACTCACTGTATATATAAATATTTATCTTTTTTTTGTTTCTTTTGCTATTTTGAATTTAGATTTGACTGTTAAGCGTAGAAGGACTGATTCTGATCGAGACTAGGTAACAAGATAATAAAAACATTACGTAATTAATATTTAATCTGTTTTGAAAATTACCACAAAATTTATATACAACAAATAATAAAGGTACCTTTTATAAATGAACAAATACCATAAGGACTTAAATACAGAAGTGTAGCTGTAAGACTTACCTGAATTTTGGACGATGCAGAGTTTTCCTGCTGAAAATAGAAATTGACCGCTTCTGATGTTACCTTAAGCGTCATTGATAAACTGGATCGCATAATCCTGTACAAAATATTTCATCTGTTTTTGATTATTATTTTTTAAGATATAAGAACGGCTAACTTTAGGTACCGTCCGCCGTTAAGTGAACTCCCCCTCTATATTAAATATATTAGTAATATATATTACGTATGGACATATATGGACTGTTTCTTTAGAAAGTTGTGTAAGTCCATTTAAAAAAAAAATATATATATATATAACGTACAATATAAATTTGATCGGTAAAAAAAAATTAGTAGTCTTTAATATGTAAAATTTTTATTTTCTCGAAACAAGAGAAACTAAACTTAAACCACTTTGAAAATAAACGGTCGACATATAGCTTTTCTGTAGATGGCATTGCGACAAGTAAACGTCGAATATATATAGGACAGCTTGGAAAACTCTTCCATATTTTGTGAGCATAACTTGATAGTATTAGTAATTTACTTGTGTTTATATCATATAGTTATTTGTATTTACAAATGTCAAATTATATTCCGACTAGACGTCATTTGTTGGAGGTTGTACTGTACTATTTTAATAGTAACGGATCCGCTGCTGAGGCTCACCGAATGCTCGTACACGCTTATGGCAAGGATATTATATCAATAGCTGCATGTGAAAGAAACTTTATTCGCTTCAGGAGCGGTGATTTCAACTTAAACAGAATTACGAGAAAACGACTAAATAAAGAACGGGTAATTCAAGAATTAGTCCGTTTGAGACTTGAAGACCCGCATATGACTCAAGCAATGATGGCAGCAGAAGTTGGAATAGATCAAAGAACAGTTTCCAAATACGAAAGAAGTCAGGAATATCAAAACGAATTAAAAAAGCTACAGCAGGACCAAAGTTCTATACCTCTTGGTAATCTATATCAATTATATATCATTTTTATATATACAAAGGTTATTATATCCTTAAGTACATGTTGTGTGTGGTATAAACGCTTTAAGAAAGGTGATTTCATCTTAGAATTTACTACACCAAGATGGAGATATAAGAGAGAACAGACAATTGAAGAATTAGTGCGTTTGAGACTTGACGACCCAAGAATTACTCAAGTAGAGATGGCAGCAAAAGTGGGAATAAGCCAATTTATAGTTTCAAGATGCCTAAGAATTCAGGAATATCAAAACAAATTAAAAGAAAAAGAGCAGGAGACAAGTTCTATACCTAAAAGTAATATAATATATTAAATATTACTATAATATAATGTATATATATATATATATATATACAGGATATTATATCCTTAAGTACATGTTGTGTATGGAATAAACGCTTCGAGAGATGTGATTTTAACTTAGAAAGACGTATTTCAAGAACACCAAGCACAGAGTCGGAAGATGAAGAATTAAAGCATTTTATAGATGAATTCCCGGGTGTAACTCCAGAAGAGTTAGCAAAAGTACATGACATAAGCATATCTCAAGCTGAAACGATCATAGACCCTTCGAAAATAGAAAACGAATAAAATGAAATAAGTCGTAAGCAAAGTTCTATATCAAATAGTAACATATATATAATAAAAATATTACTTGCTCTTTGAAATCGGCGTAATATAAAGAAAAATTTTATTATTTTATCGTTTGTTTGTTTTTTTATTTGAAACATATTTTCTATTTTTTATGATCATTATCAAAGTTTATTTATGATTTATTTCTTCAGTATATAATATTACATAAACCGTTACTAGATATAACAAATAATATTTATTTATGAATATTCGTTCCATAGAATTCATTTTAAATTTGACGTGTTTTATACAAATGATATAATATACATAATTACTTTTTTTTTATCATTTATCTGAAATAATATTTTTCTTCTAGAATAAATTTTCTTTTGAAAGTAATTAAACTGATTTCAATGTATTCATTAAAGAATAAGTGATTTTAAAATAGATTTTCCGTTTATTAAAATGATATGAATTTGAAATGAATTTGAATTTGAAAACATTAGGGATCGATTATTGTTTATAAACTTTATCAGTAATGATATACAGAATAATTCTGTTACTCATTATGTATATAATTATTCATCTTATTTTTTTTCTTTTTCTATTTTAAATGTAGATTTGACTGTACAGCGTAAAGGACTGTTTCTGTTTTGTACTATGGGACAGGATAATAAAAAAATTACGTGATCAATACCTAGTCCGTTTTGAAAATTAGCAGAACAATAATTATACAATAAATAATAATGGAGCCTTTTGTAGATGAACAAGTACCACATTGACTTAAGCACAGAAATGTAGCTGTAACGCTTACCTGAATTTTGGACGATGCAGTGTTTTCCTGCAGAAAAAAGAAATCGACCGCTCCTGATGTTGTTTAGAGCGTCACTGACAAAATCGATTCTATGATCCTGTACAACATGTTTTATCTGTTTTTTATTATTATATTTTAATATATAGACCATTTATTTTAAAAATGATTTAATAATTTAAAACATCCATTTTTAAAAAGAATGAGTTATGACGTAATTTATACTTAATTTAATGTAAACTTCTCATGTATAACTAAATAGTATTTAATTTCTTAAAAAGTGCCCATGTGTTGTACAATTTAAAATTGGTCGGTAAAAGAAATTGCGTAATCATTGATTACCAAAGTTTTATAGTAAAAAAAAAAGGGAAAAAGGATTTTCTATATAAACCAGAGGATTATTATGATTTATTAAAACAATTTAGAAAACATAATAATTTCATTTTACATGAAATAAAACGACAGAATTTTGTCTCAACAAAAAATCATCAAAACGCAATCAAAAAGCAGATAAGAAGAAACTAATGAAGAAAAGGTTAATTGCTTGCCAATATGATGGATGAGGTTTATTAAAATTGTACCATACACTATTTGGTTTAAAACATCAATGAAAAACACAAAGAATTCAAAACTGTAAATTACCTACAGGTTCTAAAAAATCGCTGAAATTTGAAAAAGTAGCCTTGGAAGCTTTGTACCAAGACGTCTGACCTATTAGTTAAGAAAAATATAAACATTTCAAGTAGTTATTATCTTATATACCTCCTGCGCATCATAAATATTTTTTAAAATACTGCCATATGCAAAGTATAAGTAAATACTAATAATATTTAGAAATTTTAACTATGTAATTAACGTCTAGAATTAAAAATACTACTTTCATTTTATATCTTGTCATTATTTGCAAACAAAATTGTTTTAATATAAAGTATATTTTAAGTGATATTTGATTTTTCAAATTTGAAATTAAAAAATTTTTACAATTCTTTCATTTAGAAAGTGGTGTAAGTTTATTTGCAGCCCGTGAATATACATTAGTATAGTCAAATTCGCCTAAAACAAATTTATATAATTAAACGAGACATTGATGAATCTGTAGAAATATTTTCAGACCTAATATAATTTGCTTAAATTTCCTTATTACTAAATATAAGAAACTTTAATTTCTTCAAAAAAAGAGAAAGTGGATTAACATCATTTTAAAAGAAACGGTTTATATATTAGTGGCCGGCGCTAGATGATGTTAGACGTTACGTGAACTCCCCCTATACATTAAATAAATTTAATAGTAATATATTTTGTATGATCGTATATATAGCTTTTCTGTAGATGGCAATAGCGACAAGTAGACATCAGATACATATATATAAGACAGCTTGGAATACTCTTCAATATTTTGTGAGCATAACTTGATAGTATTAGTAATTGACTTGTGTTATTATCATAAAGTTATTTGTATTTAGAAATGTCAAATTATATACCGACTAAACGTCATTTGCCGGAGGTGATACTTTATTATTTTAATAGTAACGGATCCGCTGCTGAGGCTCACCGAATGCTCGTACACGCTTATGGCAAGGATATTATATCAATAGCTGCATGTGAAAGAAACTTTATTCGCTTCAGGAGCGGTGATTTCAACTTAAACAGAATTACGAGAAAACGACTAAATAAAGAACGGGTAATTCAAGAATTAGTCCGTTTGAGACTTGAAGACCCGCATATGACTCAAGCAATGATGGCAGCAAAAGTTGAAATAGATCAAAGAACAGTTTCCAGATACGAAAGAAGTCAGGAATATCAAAACGAATTAAAAAAGCTACAGCAGGACCAAAGTTCTATACCTCTTGGTAATCTATATCAATTATATATCATTTTTATATATACAAAGGTTATTATATCCTTAAGTACATGTTGTGTGTGGTATAAACGCTTTAAGAAAGGTGATTTCATCTTAGAATTTACTACACCAAGATGGAGATATAAGAGAGAACAGAAAATTGAAGAATTAGTGCGTTTAAAACTTGAAGACCCGAGTATTACTCGAGCAGAGATGGCAGCAAAAGTAGGAGTGAGTGTATCAACAGTTTGGAAATACCGAAACAGTCAGGAATATCAAAACAAAATAAAAGAAAAAGAGCAGGAGCAAAGTTCTGTACCTCTTGGTAATCTATATCAATTATATATCATTTTTATATATACAAAGGTTATTATATCCTTAAGTACATGTTGTGTGTGGTATAAACGCTTCAAGAAACGTGATTTCATCTTAGAATTTACAACACCAAGACGGAGATATAATAGAGAACAGACAATTGAAGAATTAGTGCGTTTGAGACTTGACGACCCAAGAATTACTCAAGTAGAGATGGCAGCAAAAGTGGGAATAAACCAATCTGTAGTTTCAAGATGCCTAAGAAGTCAGGAATATCAAAACAAATTAAAAGAAAAAGAGCAGGAGACAAGTTCTATACCTAAAAGTAATATAATATATTAAATATTACTATAATATAATGTATATATATATATATATATATATATATATATATATATACATATATATATACAGGATATTATATCCTTAAGTACATGTTGTGTATGGAATAAACGCTTCAAGAGATGTGATTTTAACTTAGAAAGACGTATTTCAAGAACACCAAGCACAGAGTCGGAAGACGAAGAATTAGTGCATTTTATAGATGAATTTCCGGGTGTAACTCCAGAAGAGTTAGCAAAAGTACATGACATAAGCATATCTCAAGCTGAAACGATCATAGACCCTTCGAAAATAGAAAACGAATAAAATGAAAAAAGGTGTAAGCAAAGTTCTATATCTAATAGTAATATATATATATAATAAAATTATTACTTTCTTTTTGAAATCAGCGAAATATAAAGAAAAATTTTGTTATTTGTCGTTGGTTTATTTGCTTATTTGAAACATATTTTCAATATTTTATGATCATTATCAAAGTTTATTTATGATTTATTTCTTCAGTATATAATATTACATAAACCGTTACTAGATATAACAAATAATATTTATTTACGAATATTCGTTTCATAGAATTCATTTTAAATTTGACATACTGGATACAAATGATATAATATACTTAACTACTTTTTTTTATCATTTATCTAAAATAATATATTTCTTCTAGAATAAATTTTCTTTTGAAAGTAATGAAACAGATCTTGATTTATCCGTTAAAGAATAAATAATTTTAAAAGAGATTTTCCGTTTATTGAAATGATATGAATTTGAATTTGAAAACATTGGATATCAATTATTGTTTATAAACTTTGTCAGTAATGATATACAGAATAATTCTGTTACTCATTGTATATATAAATATTTGTCTTTATTTTTTCTTTTTCTATTTTAAATGTAGATTTGACTGTACAGCGTAAAGGACTATTTCTGTTTTGTACTATGGGACAGGATAATAAAAACATTACAGGATCTTTAATTATTCCGTTTGGAAAATCAATGCAAAAATCATATACCACTAATAATAATGGATCTTCTTATAAATGAACAAATACCATAGTGACTTAAAATCAGAAATATAGCTGTAACACTTACCTGAATTTTAGACGATGCAGTGTTTTCCTGCCGAAAACAGAAATTGACTGATAACCTGGTTCGTACCGAAAGGGTTAATCATCTAATAATTATAATAATAATATAGTAATAATGATATACAATATGTAATATTAACTTATATGTATAATTTATTAAATAATAATGTATGTCACTTCGAATGCAACTACTTGAATAAACTTTTATCAATACAAACAAAAATCATGTATGCAAATCAAACATGTTTGAAGTGAAACTTTCAAAATACTAAGTTTCGAGATAATGAGGCGAATGCACAGATTCAAGAGTATGATAATTGTAGGATTTATTTAATATAATATTATTACCATATATAGCAAAAGGCACCGCTATGGTCTCTGAATTGGATAGTTGATAAAAAGTACACTTTTCCAAATTCAAGCAATAGAAATAGAATGCTGAATGCAATAGCCATAAATAGCACCAGAATCGTAGGATATTTATCGAGAAAAATATAATTCATCGTAAAATAAGTAAATATAGAATATCCTTTTTGTGAAACTCAGGTATATAATTTTATTTGTTAGGATGGTTTTAAATTTCTCGTTTTTATCTAAATTTTTTCGCTGTCTATCAAACATTTTAGGAATGATAGGATGATGAAATAAAGATGTTACGAAAAACATATGGAAAATACTGCTGGACTGAATGAAGGTTCTGGTAAAATGCAATGAGAGATCTTATAGAAATCTTTTCGAGAAATGCTTTTTCAGCTCCATAGCCTGCCACACTTCGAGACCCTTATTATATATAACACATCTCGTCTTTATTCTTTGGACCACAAACTTATCATTCTAAATATTCTCGTCTAAATAAAGATCTGAACAACAAAAAATCTAAAGGACGCATTGAATCGTATCACTCTCTAAGCCTATCGAACTAAGTACACAACGAGTCTTGAATTTGGGACCCGTGGTAAACTCCACCAATTCGCGCTGAGCGTTCAGTCTGTTAAAAATGTTTTTATTTGATCAAAACATTATCATAAATTTCTTCATTACGTAAATATTATAATTAATAATATAATTTTCTTATATGCCTGGGTTAATACATGTCTTCTGATATTTTTTATAAAAACATATAAAAATCAAATTCAATAGAAATAATTTGATCTTTATGAATCAAATATTTTTTATGAAGAAGCAAAATAAAAATGTGACAGTAATTTACTTGCTTTTGAATAGAGTTTGTCAGCTGTTTCTAATAGATTCTACAGTGTTGTCTAATTCTTTTTTCTTATGTATCTTGTAATCATTTTTTTTTTTTTTTTTGTAAAATATTGCAGACAAAACAATTATTTTATATTCTATATATTTCATAATTGTTAATTATAATATTTGCGAAATAAAGAATTTAATATTAATTTTTTAATAAAATATAAACAATTTGAAATATAAAAGAAATGACACTTTTGGTAAAAAAAAATACACCAAGGTGTCTACTATATTTTCAATAAAAGTAATTGTAAGATTTATTTATTATAATATTGTTACCATATATATCAAAGAGTGTCGGTATGATCTTGGGATGTAGGTAGCTGACAAAAACTGACATTTTCAAAATTCTATCAATCAAGATGGAATGCCGAATGCGATAGCCATAGATAGAAATAAAAATGGTAGAATGTTTGTCGATGGAAAGATACCCCGTTCTAACCTAAGTAAATATAATATTTCCCTTTTTGTAACTCAGGTAGATGATAGTCTTTCTGTGAATTAGAGATATCTTTATGGGTTGGCAAACAAAAGAATTTTTTTGTTCCTACTAATCCCTTTAGATGCTTGAAAATGAACAGAACAATTTTAGTCGTATTTTTTTCGTTTCATCGCACAGTGCGGCCGGAGCCCCGATTATGCGGCCAAAATTCGAAAAGTTAAAGAAACGATCTGCAATTTCGTATTAGGGGGTTTTTGGGGCCGCTGATTACGAATCCGTTATCCGTTTTCAAAAATGAAATAAGTTTAGCAACTGGTCTCAAACCTATTGTTTTATCGTTATTAGGGTCTGTGACTACGAATTTATCAAAAAGGAAAAATTCAACATGGCGGAATGCAATATGGCGATACAAACATTTTTATTAACATTAAACATAGTAACATACAAATTAAGAGTTTATTAATATAAAATTATATTACAAGAAATAGTTTTCATTGTCGATGTCGCGGTCGTATCAGTCGTAAGTCTCTACATCTGTACCTGACTCAGAGGCCGAGCTACTTTCAATCATTTCTTGTTCATCTTGAATATTTACAGGTGATAATAAATTAATGGTTTCTGTGGACAAAGATTTAAGCGGTTTAACAGGCAACTTTCGGCAAATAGAAATGTATGGATATTTTTTATGACATTAAACAATTGCAGTCTCGTGAATTCTTCTGTAGTTGAAGTATTGAAACCTAAAAAACAAATAGCATATTGCAATATTGCTTGTAAATAGCAATACAATATTGTTTTATTACAATATTGATTTATTAGAAGAAGTACACATATGACTTGTCACACCGAAACATGAAGGTCTACATCGCAATAATCAAGAATGTCTATCGTTGCCTTTTTCACTGTGTTTATACATTCCCCCACCAACGGTCCTAAACACTTTCGTCGATCCTTCTCGAAGTTTCTTGATTATTCTAAATACATTTTAAACCAAGGACCTCTCTCTCCAATTTCTGTTTCGAGAATATTCGAGAGATTTCGAGCATCTATCAAGTAATTCTGGTTTTGTCAGGTCAACATCAACCTTTTGTTTTTTGCTGCTATATTCATACAGAGACATTTCCACTTACACAACCGCCAATGGTTTGTCTCCTCTATCTGTGTTTGGGTCGCAAAATAATATACTTAAACTGCTCGGATCGTTCTAAAATTTTTGTATGCTAATTCTGTCTACTTTCGAAAAATGCCAACAAAAAATTGATGTTTTAAATGATAAACAAGAATGAACCATTAAAATTGAAACGGTCCATATATGAGTGACCGACGCTAGGTGATGTTAGACGTTACGTGAAATCCCCCTAAACATTAAATAAATATAATAATAATATATTTTGTGTAGACATATATATAGCTTTTCTGTAGATGGCGTTAGGGACAAGTAGACGTCGAATACATATGTATATATATATATATATATATATATATATAAGACAGCTTGGAATATTCTTCAATATTTTGTGAGCATAACTTGATAGTATTAGTAATTGACTTGTGTTTATATCATATAGTTATTTGTATTTAGAAATGTCAAATTATATTCCAACTAAACGTCATTTGCAGGAGGTGGTACTGTATTATTTTAATAGAAATCAACCAGCCACTGAGGCTCACCGAATGCTCATATACGCTTATGGCCAGGGTATTATAGCCCGGAGTACATGTTATGTTTTGTATGAAAGATTCGAGAAAGGTGATTTCAACATAAAAAGAACTACTAATAAACGACTAAAGAAAGAACAGCTAATTGAAGAATTAGTGCGTTTGAGACTTGAAGACCCGAGAATTACTATAGCAGAGATGGCAGCAAAAGTAGGAGTGAGTAAAACAACAGTTTGGAACTACCATAACAGTCAGGAATTTCAAGACAAATTAAAAGAAAAAGAGCAGGAGCAAAGTTCTATACCTCTTGGTAATATATATATATATATTAATTATATATCATTTTTATATATACAAAGGTTATTATATCCTTAAATATATGTTGTGGATGGTATAAACGCTAAAAGTCGGGTTATTTTTACTCAGAAAGAACTACTTTAAAAAGAAAACATAGAGAATTGGAAGATGAAAAATTGGTTCGTTTGATTCCTGAAAACCCTCGTATGAGTCAAGATGAGTTAGCAAAGCAATTGGAAATGAACCTACCTACAACTTCAAAAGGCGTAAACACTCAGAATATACAAAACAAATTAAAAGAAAAAGGGCTGGAGCCAAGTTCTACACCTAAAAGTAATATAATATATTAAATATTACTATAATATAATGTATATATATATACAGGATATTATATCCTTAAGTACATGTTGTGTATGGAATAAACGCTTCAAGAGATGTGATTTTAACTTAGAAAGACGTATTTCAAGAACACCAAGCACAGAGTCGGAAGATGAAGAATTAGAGCATTTTATAGATGAATTCCCGGGTGTAACTCCAGAAGAGTTAGCAAAAGTACATGACATAAGCATATCTCAAGCTGAAACGATCATAGACCCTTCGAAAATAGAAAACGAATAAAATGAAAAAAGTCGTAAGCAAAGTTCTATATCAAATAGTAACATATATATAATAAAAATATTACTTGCTCTTTGAAATCGGCGTAATATAAAGAAAAATTTTATTATTTTTTCGTTTGTTTGTTTGTTTATTTGAAACATATTTTCTATTTTTTATGATTATTATCAAAGTTTATTTATGATTTATTTCTTCAGTATATAATATTACATAAACCGTTACTAGGTATAAAAAATAATATTTATTTACGAATATTCGTTTCATAGAATTCATTTTAAATTTGACGTGTTTTATACAAATGATATAATATACATAATTACTTTTATCTTATCATTTATCTAAAATAATAAATTTCTTCTAGAATAAATTTTCTTTTGAAAGTAATTAAACTGATCTCAATTTATTCATTAAAGAATAAATAATATTAAAATAGATTTTCCGTTTATTGAAATGATATGAATTTGAATTTGAAAACATTGAGTATCGATTATTGTTTATAAAATTTATCAGTAATGATATACAGAATAATTCTGTTATTCATTGTGTATATAAATATTTATCTTATTTTTTTTCTTTTTCTATTTAAAATGTAGATTTGACTGTACAGCGTAAAGGACTGTTTCTGTTTTGTACTATGGGACAGGATAATAAAAACATTACGTGATCAATACCTAATCCGTATAAAAAATTAGCAAAACAATTAATATACAACAAATAATAATGGAGCCTTTTGTAGATGAACAAGTACTACATTGAACTATGCACAGAAATGTGGATTTAACACTTATCTAAATCTTTGACGATGCAGTGTTTTCCTGCCAAAAACAGAAATCGACCGCTCCTGATGTTGTTTAGAGCGTCACTGACAAAATCGATTCTATGATCCTGTACAACACGTTTTATCCGTTTTTTATTATTATATTTTAATATATAGACCGTTTATTTTAAAAGTGGTTTAATTTTTTTAAAAGTTCATTTTTAAAAAGAATGAGATATCACGTTATTTATACTTAATTTAATGTAAACTTCTTATGTATAACTAGATAGTATTTTATTTTTTTAAAAATGCCTATATTTTGTACAATTTTAATTTTTTCGGCAAAAGAAATTGAGTAATCATTGATTACGCAAGTTTTATAGTAAAAAAAGAAAAAAAAGGGACAAAGGATTTTCTATATAAACCAGAGGAATATTATGATTTAATAAAATAATATAGTAAACATAATAAATTCATTTTACATGACATATAACAAGAGAATTTCGTTAGAACAAAAATTCTTTAAAATGCAATCAATAAACAGATACGAAGAAACTGAAGAAGAAAAGGTTAATTGCTTGCCAATATGTTGGATAAGGTTTATTAAAATTGTACCATACACTATTTCGCTTAAAACATCGATGAAAGACAAAGAATTCAAAACTGTAAATTACCTACACGTTCTAAAAAATCGCTGAAATTTGTAAAAGTAGCCTTAGCAGCTTTGTACCAAGACGTCTTACCTATTAGTTAAGAAAAATATAAACATTTCATGTATTTATTACCTTATATACCTCCTGTGTATCATAAATATTTAAAAAAACTCTCATATACAGAGCATAAGTAAATACTACCAATATATTGCATTTCTAACCGTGTAATTAACGACTTAAATTAAAAATACTACTTTCCTTTTTATCTTATAATTATTTGTAGACAAAATTGGATCAATATAAAACATATTTTGAATGTAACATGTGTTTTTTTAAATTAAAATGAAAAAACTTTTACAATTGTTTCATTTAGAAAGTGGTGTAAGTTTATTTGCAGCCCGCAAATATACATTAGTTTAGTCAAATTCGCCTAAAACAAATTTATATAATTAAATGAGACATTGATAAATCTGTAGAAATATTTTCAGACCTAATATAATTTGCATAAATTCTCTTATTACTAAATATAAGAAACTTTAATTTCTTCAAAAAAAGAGAAAGTGGATTAACATCATTTTAAAAGAAACGGTTTATATTTTAGTGGCCGGCACTAGGTGATGTTAGACGTTACGTGAACTCCCCCTACACAATAAATAAATTTAATAGTAATATATTTTGTATGAACATATATATAGCTTTTCTGTAGATGGCAATAGCGACAAGTAGACATCAGATACATATATATAAGACAGCTTGGAATACTCTTCAATATTTTGTGAACATAACTTGATAGTATTAGTATTTGACTTGTGTTTATATCATATAGTTATTTGTATTTAGAAATGTCAAGTTATATTCCGACTAGACGTCATTTGTGGGAGGTTGTACTGTATTATTTTAATAGTGGAGAATCCGCCGCTAAGGCTCACCGAATACTCATTGACGCTTATGGCCAGGGTATTATATCATATACAATATGTTTAAATTGGTATAAAAACTTCAATAAAGGTGATATCAACTTAAAAAGACATACTTATAAAAAACTGAATATAGAACAGCAACTTGAAGAATTAGTGCGTTTGAAGCTTAAAGACCCGCTTATTACTCCAAAACAAATGGCAGAAAAAGTGGGAATGAGCATATCTACAGTTTACACACGCGTAAACAGTCAGGAATTTAAAAACAAATTAAACGAAAAAGAGCAGGAGCAAGGTTCTATACCTCTTGGTAATATATATGTATATTAATTATATATCATTTTTATATATACAAAGGTTATTAAATCCTTAAGTCTATGTTGTGGATGGTATAAACGCTACAAGTCGGGTTATTTTTACTCAGAAAGAACTACTTTAAAAAGACAACATAGAGAATTGGAAGATGAAAAATTTGTTCGTTTGATTCCTGAAAACCCTCGTATGAGTCAAGATGAGTTAGCAAAGCAATTGGAAATGAACCTACCTACAACTTCAAAAGGCGTAAACACTCAGAAAATACAAAACAAATTAAAAGAAAAAGGGCTGGAGCCAAGTTCTATACCTAAAAGTAATATAATATATTAAATATTACTATAATATAATGTATATATATATTTTATTTTTTCTTCTATTTTTTTCTTTTTTGAAAAAATTGTAAAATTCAAGAAATTAAATTTAAAGATTGAAAAAAAAATGTATTATTGATATATATATATATATATATATATATATATATATATATATATACAGAATATTATATCCTTAAGTACATGTTGTGTATGGAATAAACGCTTCAAGAGATGTGATTTCAACTTAGAAAGACGTATTTCAAGAACACCAAGTACAGAATTGGAAGATGAAAAGTTGGCGCGTTTGATTCCTGAAAACCATCGTATCAGTCAAGATGAATTAACAAAACAATTCGAAATGAGTCAACCTACAACATCAAAAGGCGTAAACAGTCAGAAAATACAAAACGAATTAAACGAAAAAGTACAGGAGCAAAGTTATATACCGCTTGGTAATATATTTGTATATATTAAATATTAATACAATATAATATATACATATATTTTTCCTTCTATTATTTTCTTTTGAAAAGATAGTAAAATTTAAAAAACGAAATTTAACGAGTAGAAAAATGATATATCATTAATGTATATATATATATATTTGCATATACATAAGTTATTATATCCTTAAGTACATGTTGTGTATAGTACAAACGCTTCAAAAAATATAATTTTAACTTAGAAAGACCTACATCAAGATTACCACGCACAGAGTCGGAAGATGAAGAATTAGTGCATTTTACAGAGGAATTCCAGGGTGTAACTCCAGAAGAGTTAGCAAAAGTACATGACATAAGCATATCTCAAGCTGAAAGGATCATAGACCCTTCGAAAACGAATAAAATGAAAAAAGGTGTAAGCAAAGTTCTATATCTAATAGTAATATATATATATAATAAAATTATTACTTTCTTTTTGAAATCAGCGAAATATAAAGAAAAATTTTGTTATTTGTCGTTGGTTTATTTGCTTATTTGAAACATATTTTCAATATTTTATGATCATTATCAAAGTTTATTTATGATTTATTTCTTCAGTATATAATATTACATAAACCGTTACTAGATATAACAAATAATATTTATTTACGAATATTCGTTTCATAGAATTCATTTTAAATTTGACATACTGGATACAAATGATATAATATACCTAACTACTTTTTTTTATCATTTATCTAAAATAATATATTTCTTCTAGAATAAATTTTCTTTTGAAAGTAATGAAACAGATCTCGATTTATCCGTTAAAGAATAAATAATTTTAAAAGAGATTTTCCGTTTATTGAAATGATATGAATTTGAATTTGAAAATGTGTATCAATTATTGTTTATAAACTTTGTCAGTAATGATATACAGAATAATTCTGTTACTCATTGTATATATAAATATTTGTCTTTATTTTTTCTTTTTCTATTTTGAATGTAGATTTGACTGTACAGCGTAAAGGACTATTTCTGTTTTGTACTATGGGACAGGATAATAATAACATTACATGATCTCTAATTATTCCGTTTGGAAAATCAATACAAAAATCATATACCACTAATAATAATGGATCCTATTTTAAATGAAAAAATACCATAGTGACTTAAAATCAGAAATGTAGCTGTAACACTTACCTGAATTTTAGACGATGCAGTGTTTTCCTGCCGAAAACAGAAATTGACTGATAACCTGGTTCGTACCGAAAGGGTTAATCATCTAATAATTATAATAATAATATAGTAATAATGATATACAATATGTAATATTAACTTATATGTATAATTTATTAAATAATAATGTATGTCACTTCCAATGCAACTACTTGAATAAACTTTTATCAATACAAACAAAAATCATGTATGCAAATCAAACGTGTTTGAAGTGAAACTTTCAAAATACTAAGTTTCGAGATAATGAGGCGAATGCACAGATTCAAGAGTATGATAATTGTAGGATTTATTTAATATAATATTATTACCATATATAGCAAAAGGCACCGCTATGGTCTCTGAGTTGGATAGTTGATAAAAAGTACACTTTTCCAAATTCAAGCAATAGAAATAGAATGCTGAATGCAATAGCCATAAATAGCACCAGAATCGTAGGATATTTATCGAGAAAAATATAATTCATCGTAAAATAAGTAAATATAGAATATCCTTTTTGTGAAACTCAGGTATATAATTTTATTTGTTAGGATGGTTTTAAATTTCTCGTTTTTATCTAAATTTTTTCGCTGTCTATCAAACATTTTAGGAATGATAGGATGATGAAATAAAGATGTTACGAAAAACATATGGAAAATACTGCTGGACTGAATGAAGGTTCTGGTAAAATGCAATGAGAGATCTTATAGAAATCTTTTCGAGAAATGCTTTTTCAACTCCATAGCCTGCCACACTTCGAGACCCTTATTATTTATAACATATCTCGTCTTAATTCTTTGCATCACAAACTTATCATTCTAAATATTCTCGTCTAAATAAAGATCTGAACAACAAAAAATCTAAAGAACGCATTGAATCGTATCACTCTCTAAGCCTATCGAACTGTTTACACAACAAGTCTCAAATTTGGGCCCCTTGGTAAACTCTGGAGAATAGGAAAAACTGTATAGCTATATTCCGTCTCATTCTCTCGCAGGCTTAATCCTATACGTTTGTTTCTTTCTCCCTTCTTACTGAGTATCTTGACCGCTGCATCGTCACTCCCTATTCTAAAGAAGTTTTCACTTCAAAAAAATTTTAGATAAAAGTATTCAGCGCTTGAAGGATGAAAATAGGAGAAAAGAAAAAAATGTAAAGACACATGAGTTGTTTGAAATTTTTCTCAGTAATAGTTTCCATTGTAAAACTTATTTCAAATTTGGCTTGATCACGTTACTATTTCGTCACTCGTATAAGCTTTTACGTTCAACAATACGTTAGAGCAGCTTCCGGCACGCTTGCACAAAACGTTTCGTCGAAAAAAGAAAACTTGGCAAAGTGTTTGCGGTTACGAGTCGTTGCATTTTACGTAAAGCTTTTTTCGAATCGGATCAAATCGCGCGTTTACGTTGAAATCGTTAAACGTACAAAATGGCGTTTCCAAATGGAAAAGAATCAAATGGTCGTTGGATATAAAGTGCGATACGCGCAAAGTGCGCAGTTGGCTTCGTAAAACGAAGAGTTGCTTTTTTTTTTTTGTTGCTTTGAATTCGCAACTTTTTACGAAATATTTCAATTAATTATCAATACTGGATGAAACAAAAATTGAATAAATATTAAAGTTTAATGAATATAAAATCAAATTAAATTAATATTAATATTATGATTATATTAGAATTTTTTTTATATTAGAATTATTTATATCAAAGTCAAATGAACAAAAAATCAAAGCAACCAATGATATTTGCATCGTCTTGTTTACTTTCAATTATTTCGTTGCAACGTTGTACTCAAAAATGACCACTTTACCAAGCTTAAAAATCTTGGAATACGTTTGTAAAATGAAAACAAGATAAGAATAAAGTAAAAGAAAGAAATGATAGAAGAAAGGTAAAAGAGAATGAGGTAAATCGTCGAATGTTATATAAATTTCTATGGAACAGGTAAAGCTGGTTATAGATCGTACCTGTCAACGTTAAATCTTACTTTACTTCCGGCAACCAAACTTTTCAAATCCCCTTTTGTCTCGGTGCTTATCTTTCTACTAAAACGCGTTAACTTTGATATCTTATCCCTAAACTCATCTGTTCCTAAATACACGTAAAATCACACATCTCTATTAAAATTATTACTATTATTGTCAGAAACATAATCTATAGTTTTGATCATCGTTTCGTTAGTTTCAAGGATAAAATTACAAAAGTACAAACTTAATTACAATTTTAAAAAAATGACTGAAGAATAATAACAGTGAAATAATACTAATAAAATAAAGTGATCACATAAATTGTGTTCGTTGTAACGATTTTCGCGATTAAAAACATCTGTTAGTAACAGAATTCAAAACGATCATTTTCATTTGCCATATTACGAGCTCGGCCTCATTATCGGATACAGTTTGCTACGCAAATGATGTAGGATTATCCAGAATATGGTGTGTCTTGTCGTATTCCATCGTACTTGTTATTTCGAGCACGGTAATGTAAACGCAACGCGAGAGAAATAAAATGGGGATGAAAGAGAAAAACAGAGAGAGAGAGAGAGAGAGCAATATCATACGCTCGGATAGATATAACGAGTTTGTTATTTTTTTCCAACACTCCCACCCTTCCGTTCAGTTTACAATACCTACTTGTAAAAAAGCTTTCATTTACGTAATATTCACGCGTCGTTCTTTCGTTCTTTCTATTACTTTTTATTTTTATTTTTGTTATATTCTACGGGATAAACACATTAAAAAGAAATTCCTCTTCGCTTTCTCTCTCTCTCGCACACACACACACTTTCTATCACACAATTGTTTAAGTTTTAAACAATAAGAGACAGATTTACCTCAACGGATATAAAAAGAAGATAAAATAGTAAACTTAATTATAAAATTAGGTATGCGTATTCGAGATGTATTCTTTTAATGCGGTTGAAAATTTGAATAAATAAAGTAAGATAATAAGTAAAAAGATATTAAGTAAAATAAGATTAAAAAGTATTTATATACATAAATGTATATAGATTCTGTATAAATCATGTGTGCATGTATTAAAATTATTCCAGGGTGTGTTAGTTTTAAGTAACATCGACGATTCTATTGAAATAATATTAAGGTTGTACTCCTCATTTATCATTTTGTTTTTTTTGGTATTCAAACTTTTCTGTGAATTCTCGATAATAACTGTAAGAATTTTTTGGATGGTACTCTTATGGGTACTCTTTATGGGGCCAAAGAGTTAGGTTCCATCCTTTCAATTTTATTCAGATGTGAAAGTCATCAGGATGCACATCCCTCGTGGGTCTTCATAAGCGGTTACCTCCCCGTGATTAGACCAGGGCAATGGTATTTTACATCCAGTATAATATTTATAATATTTTTATATGATATATATTCCATTGCAAGTAAAATCCAGCCAAAGACCGCATACAATAAACATTATAATGGTAATCAGTTTCTTTTAACTTTCCAATTATCATATTTTTATTCTTTTCCTTGGTTCCTTCTATATATTTCCTTTATAGAAACTAATTACATTATAATGTTTTTTAATAATTTTTATGTTATTTTCCTTGTATATTTCTTTCTTCACTTTAATTTTAAAGATTTATTTATTTATAATGCATCCCTTATGCAGCAATCTTCCCATGGTGAGATGCAGTCAAAGAATTAATTTATTTTGCAATTTTAATTACACGAAATAAAGGAAGAACTTAAGAGAAGAATCAATTAAGGCAATGCATGCTTTTATTCGGACAAAAAATTACTCAGCTCGCGGTTGCTGTCTGGGCGCTTAAAAATCAGGATACATAGGACAATTATACTATCGGTAGTCCTTTATAATACCGAAACGTGGTCACTTACGTTACAGGACGAAAACACCATAACGTAGAAGTACACCGACTGTACAACAAATTGGACCTCATTAACGTCTTAAAAACTTGCCGATTAAGATGGGGGTCACGTGGCGTAGATAGGGAAGAATCGAACGTCCCATAAAATACTGATCGGTATACTAACGGAAAAAGGCCACTGGATAAACCAAGACGTACATGGGAGGACAATATTTTTACAGGATCTTAAAGAAGTAGGCTACGAAGACTGTGAATGATTGGGTCAAGCTTAGGGACGAGAACACTGGCAAGGATTTAGTATTTACGTGAATGAACTTGCGAGTTCCTAATGCCAATTAATAATAAAGATAATTTTGAACACTTTGACTGCCACACTCAAGTTATATGGTTTGTTCAGAATGCTACGGCCTTAATTTTATTATTTAAATAATATAATAGCAAAATAATAATAAATTGATGTTAATAAATAGTTGTAATTGTTCAATAGAGCACTTTTTATTTTTAAGTGTCTTCTACCATACTCCTTTAACTAGTTTCCCCTTTACTTAAATTCTTCCTTTGGCCTTCTCGTCTTTGGCTTGTTGCTTGTACTTTTCTTTTGCTATTTTTAATGCAGTTTTCACTGTCCGACGTTAAGGGACTATTTTTGTCCGGTACTATTAGACATAATAATAAGTATATGCCATAAGTTGACGGCTCCAGATGATGCCTTAAGCATCACTGATAAACTGGATCGTAAGTCCCTGCACCCCTTTTACACGTTTTTAATTATTATTTTTTGAGATATATTAACGGCTAGCACTAAGTGCGATCTGACGTTACTTGAACTCCCCCTATATATTAAATATAGTAGTAATATATATTATGTATAGACATATATATAGCTATCATGTAGATGGCATTAGTAACGAGTAGACGTCGAATACATACATATAAGACAGTTTGGAATACTCTTTATACCATTTTGTGAACATAACTTGATAGTATTAGTAGTTGAATTTTGTTTATATCATATAGTTATTTATATTTAGAAATGTCAAATTATATACCGACTACTCGTCATTTGCGGGAGGTGATAATTTATTATTTTAATAGTAAAAAATCCGCCTCTGAGGCTTACCGAATGCTCTCATACGCTTATGGAGCAGGGGTTACATCCTTAAGAACAATTAAAAAGTGGTATAGCTACTTTAGGAGTGGCGATTTTAACTTAGGAAGTCGTACTTCAAAAAAACCACATAGAGAATGGGAAGATGAAGAATTAGTGCGTTTGATCCATGAAAACCCGAATATAACTCAAATGCAGTTAGCAAAACAATTGGGAATAAGCAAACGTACACTTTATGACCGCAGACAAAATCCGGAAATACAAAACAAATTAAAAGAAAAAGGGCGTAAGCAAAGTTTTATACCTAACAGTTATATATATATATATTTTTTTTCTATTTATTTTTGAAAAAATTGTAAGATTCAAGAAATTGAGTTCAATGATTGGAAAAACGATATATATATATATAGGATATTATATCCTTAAGTAGTTGTTGAGTGACGTATAAATGCTTTAAGAAAGGTAATTTCAACTTAGAAGGATTTACTTCAAGAAATCGACGTAGAGAATGGGAAGATGAAGAATTAGTGCGTTTGATCCATGAAAACCCGAATATACCTCAAATGCAGTTAGCAAAACAATTGGGAATAAGCAAACGTACACTTTATGACCGCAGACAAAATCCGGAAATACAAAACAAATTAAAAGAAAAAGGGCGTAAGCAAAGTTTTATACCTAACAGTTATATATATATATTTTTTTTTTCTATTTATTTTTGAAAAAATTGTAAAATTCAAGAAATTGAGTTCAATGATTGGAAAAACGATATATATATATATATATATAGGATATTATATCCTTAAGTAGTTGTTGAGTGACGTATAAATGCTTTAAGAAAGGTAATTTCAACTTAGAAGGATTTACTTCAAGAAATCAACGTAGAGAATGGGAAGATGAAGAATTAGTACGTTTGATCCAAGAAAATCCAGATATAACTCAATTGCAGTTGGCAAAACAATTGGGATTAGGCCAATCTACAGTTTCAAATCGCCTAAAGAGTCTGGAAATACAAAACATATTAAAAGAAAAAGGGCGTAAGCAAAGTTTTATTCCTACTAGTTATATATATATTTTTTTTCTTCTATTTATTTTTATGAAAAAATTGTAAAATTAAAGAAATAAAGTTTAACGATTGGAAAAATGATATATAATTAATGTATATATATATATATAGGATATTAAATCCTTAAGTAGTTGTTGAGTGATGTATAAATGCTTTAAGAAAGGTAATTTCAACTTAGAAGGATTTACTTCAAGAAATCAACGTAGAGAATGGGAAGATGAAGAATTAGTGCGTTTGATCCAGGAAAACCCAGATATAACTCAATTGCAGTTGGCAAAACAATTGGGATTAGGCCAATCTACAGTTTCAATTCGCCTAAAGAATCTGGAAATACAAAACATATTAAAAGAAAAAGGGCGTAAGCAAAGTTTTATTCCTATTAGTTATATATATATTTTTTTTCTTCTATTTATTTTTATGAAAAAATTGTAAAATTAAAGAAATGAAGTTTAACGATTGGAAAAATGATATATAATTATTGTATATATATATATATATAGGATATTATATCCTTAAGTAGTTGTTGAGTGACGTATAAATGCTTTAAGAAAGGTAATTTCAAATTAGAAGGATTTACTTCAAGAAATCAACGTAGAGAATGGGAAGATGAAGAATTAGTGCGTTTGATCCAGGAAAACCCGAATATAACTCAAATGCAGTTAGCAAAACAATTGGGAATAAGCAAACGTACACTTTATAACCGCAGACAAAATCCCGAAATAAAAAACAAATTAAAAGAAAAAGGGCGTAAGCAAAGTTTTATTCTTAATAGTTATATATATATATATAGGATATTATATCCTTAAGTACATGTTGTGTATGGAATAAACGCTTCAAGAGATGTGATTTTAACTTAGAAAGACGTATTTCAAGAACACCAAGCACAGAGTCGGAAGATGAAGAATTAGAGCATTTTATAGATGAATTCCCGGGTGTAACTCCAGAAGAGTTAGCAAAAGCACATGACATAAGTATATCTCAAGCTGAAAGGATCATAGACCCTTCGAAAATAGAAAACGAATAAAATGAAAAAAAGCGTAAGCAAAGTTCTATATCTAATAGTAATATATATATATATATAATAAAAATATTACTTTCTTTTTGAAATCGGCGGAATATAAAGAAAAATTTTATTATTTTTTTGTTTGTTTGTTTGTTTAGTTGAAACATATTTTCTATTTTTTATGATAATTATTAAAGTTTATTTATGATTTATTTCTTCAGTATATAATATTACAAAAACCGTTACTAGGTATAACAAATAATATTGATTTACGAATATTCGTTTCATAGAATTCATTTTAAATTTGACATACTGGATACAAATGATATAATATACCTATTTACTTTTATCTTATCATTTATCTAAAATAATAAATTTTTTCTAGAATAAATTTTCTTTTGAAAGTAATTAAACTGATCTCAATTTATTCATTAAAGAATAAGTGATTTTAAAATAGATTTTCCGTTTATTGAAATGATATGAATTTGAAATGAATTTGAATTTGAAAACATTGGGCATGGATTATTGTTTATAAACTTTATCAGTAATGATATACAGAATTATTCTGTTACTCATTGTGTATATAAATATTTATCTTATTTTTTTTCTTTTTCTATTTAAAATGTAGATTTGACTGTACAGCGTAAAGGACTGTTTCTGTTTTGTACTATGGGACAGGATAATAAAAACATTACGTGATCAATACCTAATCCGTTGGGAAAATCAAAAATAATATTCACATATAACGAATTATAATGGAGCTTTTTATAAGTGAACAAGTACCACATTGACTTAAGCACAGAAATGTAGCTGTAACACTTATCTGAATCTTAGACGATGCAGTGTTTTCCTGCTGAAAACAAAAATCGACCGCTCCTGATGTTGTTTAGAGAGTTGCTGATAAAATCGATTTTATGATCCTTTACAACACGTTTTATCCGTTTTTTATTATTATATTTTAATATATAGACCGTTTATTTTAAATGTGGTTTAATTTTTTTAAAGTCCATTTTTAAAAAGAATGAGATATCACGTAATTTATACTTAATTTAATGTAAACTTCTCATGTATAACTAGATAGTATTTAATTTCTTTAAAAATGCCTATGTTTTGTACAATTTTAATTTTTTCGGCAAAAGAAATTGAGTAATCATTGATTACGCAAGTTTTATAGTAAAAAAAGAAAAAAAAGGGACGAAGGATTTTCTATATAAACCAGAGGATTATTATGATTTAATAAAATAATATAGTAAACATAATAAATTCATTTTACATGAAATAAAACGAGAGAATTTTGTTTCAACAAAAAATCTTCAAAACGCAATCAAAAAGCAGATAAGAAGAAACTGATGAAGAAAAGATTAATTGCTTGTCAATATGTTGGATTAGGTTTATTAAAATTGTACCATACACTATTTTATTTAAAACATCGATGAAAGACAAAAAATGTAAAACCCTAAATTACCTACACGTTCTAAGAAATCGCTGAAATTTGAAAAAGTAGCCTTGGCAGCTTTGTACCAAGACGTGAAATCTATTAGTTATGAAAAATATAAACATTTCAAGTAGTTATTACCTTCCCACATAGCATAAAAACTTTCTAAAAATTTTCTAAAACATTTCTTGGAAAGCTTTAAGTCTTTCAAAAAGATTTCTAAAAAATATTTCTACAAGGTGGAAAAGTCTGCGTTTAGAAACTTGCAAAGGATTTCTAAAAAGGTTTTTGAAAGATTTTTTAAAACCTTATCACTATATTTTGCGAAAGGTTTCTAGAAAATATTTTTGAAATTTTTTCCGAAAAGAACAGTTGAGCCTGCCCCCAGTCAGGACTTCACCGACCAATCCTTCTGACGAATGCCCGGGTAAGTTTGGCGTGGAGGCGCTCGTCCCACAGAAGGTTTTTGTAAGATTTTCTGAAACCTTATCGTCATGTTTTGTTAAGGCCGGCGATACAAGTAAACTAAAAAAAATTCGAACTTTTTTTTTTCATAAATAGTTAGTTTAATATCTCAAAAATATGCCCGTACATTTTTAGAATGAAATTCGCATTGCTTATCGATTAAAAATTCATTTAAGTGCTCCGCCTCAACTCGGCGCTAGACGCAAACGCGAAACTTTGAACGCATTTTTCTCAAAACGACTTTTTTCAAACTAGCGTGCAAGATAACTCAAAAAGTTCTCAACCGATTTTTATGAAATTTAGCACACATTTTCTTTATAGTATTAGCTTCTAGTTGAATTTTAAGAATGCCACAAAAATTTTCAAAAATTGCCATTTTTGACCCAAATACCGTTAAAAAAAAAGGGTCAAAAATTAGACTTTTTTGTCTGAGTCGTGCCAATTTACGATTTTTTGAATTTTTTGTTTTTTTCTTAATTCAACTAAAAGATACATGTTTTATGAAAACGCTCCAACCCTTTTTTTCATTCTAAATTACTGCAACTAAAGCTAAAAATCACGCTGATTGATGCCTTTCGTCGCGAGGGCCTCAGGAGATTGGTTACTACAGCGGCAATTTTGAAAGAAAAAATTAAAAAAAAATCGGATTCTTATATTTTAATATGTAATGAATAAACATGTTGAGTTACAAAACGATTCATTTATTCCTTCCATTTTAAATAAGCCTCGGAAAAACGGTTAAAATTTAGGCGTTTACATGTATCGCCGGCCTTATAGGTTTCTATAAATATGTTTGAAATGTTTTTGACATATTTTTCATAATATTTTTCCAAACTTTTTTGAAATATTGTGTGAAATCTTTGCAAAAGGTTTCTGCAAGGTTTGATTGTAATTCTTTTTCATCAAGATTTTGCGAAAAATTATATTTTTTTGAAATATTTTGAAAATATTTTCAGAACATATCGCTAAAGATTTCAAGAAATTTTTTCAAAATGTTTCGAAAAATATTATTTAATACAAAATTTATACAATGTTTGATAGATGATATTACAGACTGATTAAATAAATATTGGCATTAGGAACTCGAAAGTTCATTGCCGTAAATACCAAATCCCGACCAGTGTTCTCGTAACTGAGCGCGGACCACTCCGCGTATATATATACTTTATTTATTTATTTATTATTTATTTATTATGTCAGTATACTTTACTTTATTTATTATATCAGAATGATTCGTGTCATCGAATTAATGAAGGTTTCAAACTACACTTTTGTTAATAATAATTAAATACAGTATCGTTATCAAGTAAGTCCTTTTATTTTCCAACGTCTAGTTATAAATTTCACATAAGTTATTATGAAAGGAACAATGTAATCTGATCTATATATATATATTCTATTATATTTCATTATCTGAGAAGCTCTAATTGCCAGTCATAAAGTTTGAAATAGGATGCTCACTAATGAATATTTGTTAGAGACTCAATCATGGAATACGATTTTCCCATCGTCCTAGATAACAACATCGATATTTTCACGTATATCATCATTTTGATTTGATTCATAGAAATGTGATTTAGTTTTCTTATCATTAATCTTACCCTTTTACTTGCAACTTATTTATTATCCAAGTTAATACCACTTTGCTTCATTCGATTACCATACCACGGACGGACAAACAGAATGATAGACAAATAAAAAAAAATAAAACAAATATTCGTTCAATAATTTCGAAATATATTTCTTTAATAAATTAGGAACAAATTAAAATAATAAAATGAATAAGTGTGAAACAGCTCACGATCTTACGAACACACACTAAATATTTTTGGTTCGCTTTTCTTTTCTTTTTGTTTTGATTGACAATAAAAAAAAATAAAAAAGTGAATTTCTTTTTTTATAATCGCAGGACTTTGTCATCGGTCTCAGCATACTGTCACGTGGCTCGATAGACGAAAAATTACGTTGGACGTTTTCCCTTTACGACATCAACGGGGACGGCTGCATTACGAGAGAAGAAATGACGGACATAGTATCTGCAGTCTACGATCTCATGGGAAAATTTGCTGACCCAACTTTGGACCACGAAGGCATCAGAGAAAAAGTCGACCTAATGTTTCAGGTGAGACAAATGAGATTAAAGAAAGAAAAAAATAAATGAGAGAGAAAAAATACAGCAACTCGTTTAAAATAAATTTTACGATTATATAATGGGTTAAATTATAGGGTTGCATCAGGGTTGTGTCAGAATTTATCTATATGGTTATAATAAGTATAAGTATGTTAATTAACTCATTATCTTGATATTAACCATTTTAATATAATAGCAAACGATGATATTATCTATATACATGCTTGCGTCAGGGTTGTGTCAGAATTTATCTATTTGGTTAGATTAGGTATAAGTAATTAACTAATTACCTTGATATTAACCATATTAATGTAATAGCAAACGATGATATTATTTATACACAGGGTTGTGTCAAGGTTTTATCAGGGTTGCATCAAGGTTTATCTATATACAGGGTGCTCCAATAATTATTATCACCTAAATATTTCCGTTATATTCACATCATCAAAAATAATAATTGTTATTTGGAAGAATAAGAAGTGTATGTGACTCATTTTGAAATAAATTTGTTGGAAAGGTTTTTTTGAATTAAATATTATAGATATAGTTATTTGATAAATTGTGGAACTAGGGACATAAATTCTTGATGAAAATGAATGATTTGAAACGCCATTTAAAAGACATTCTGCAAGTATATCTGTAGTAGTAACAGTCCTTTCTAGTCAGACAGCAGTAGTAACAGCTGTCTGGTATAGACACTGCGCTTTAAATGAATTACCGAGTAAATTGAGTTACCTTAGTTACGCGGAATGCCTTCTATCTGTTTGAACAGTTTCGAGGTGTTAGGGTAGCTCTTATTTAGCCATTTTGACGTTTCCTTATATCCGATTAACAATAGAAAAACAAATAACGTAAAATCTCTTCCTTCAATTTTTTTTTGTTTTTTATTGAAAATAAAATCTCAAATGAACATTTCTATTTAACGTAAAACTGTATAATGTAAGTTACGTGAATTTATTTCATTTTCTTTTACAATAGATATTAACCAATTAACTCGTTTGAGAGAGCCCACCATTTTGTGTTACAAGAATCGAGACATGACGAAAATACTCGTCAATCAAAGAGTAAATTGCACTTATTAACAACACAATCTTCATCAGTGCTAGTGTTCTCAGGATCAATTTGATTTACAGTTTCGGATACCATTTCCATCAAATCCGCTTCGTCAACTTCTTCTTTCACTAATAAACCTTGAACGTCCACAATAACCATTTCAACAAAACCTTCGCCTCCGATTGATTTAGCAAGTTCTAATATGCCACCAATTTCATTCTGTGACAATTCACGCACGTTTTCTATTTTAACTGAAGAGAGCCATATCTTCTTCTAACACGCATTTAACGTTGATGTTTTCAGTTCACAACAGCGTGAGACACTTCTGTTTTTAGGCCATGGAGATTAAAAGAAATACTTTCCGTAATACTGTATCTTTAAGACGGTAAACCTCGCCGCGGCTGTAGAAGTACAGTATTGTAAAAAGGTTTTTTGAAAGAAAACCGTTTTATAGGATGCCGTGTTGTTGGAGGATTTGCCACAATTTGTGAATCGTGTTATATCGAAATCGTGTTAGGAGAAACCATGATGTAGGAAAGATACCTGTAATAATATTTTATTATTATTTTCTTGTAATATGAACATGTTTTTCTTTCTTTTTTCTTTTTCATATTGAATGTGATACGTCCGTGTAATTAATTATTAGTTTATTGTTAGTTTATGACTGTGATTAGACTGTTCTATATTTGTACACCTTTAATAATATCCCTAAATTGGTTCTATATTGTTATCTTTCTCACTCACTCACTCTCTCTCTCTCTCTCTCTCTCTCTCTCTCTCTCTTACCCTTCAATTCATTAAACTATAATCATTGGCTTAGGGCTACGAGAGGAAATTTCTGTCTCGGAAGATTCTATAACTAGTTACTAAGGTCTATTGGTTAACTATCAAACACACTGAAAATTATATATTCATCAAAGCATGATTGTAGAAAGTTTCTTGTGTATACTCTGCATCGTTAAATATTTAAATGAAAAATTACAAAATGATTTATACTGACTCGTTGAAAAATATATTTCAAAGTTCTTAATGGTAAACACAAAGTATTTTTATTTTATTAAATAAATTATAGATTAAATTAATTTAACAACTTAACACGGTATTTTCGTAGGAATTTAATATCTACGATGTTATAGAAAGATTTGATCTCATATCACTTGTACAAAATTAATATTAACACTTTCATCGTAGAAATTCATTTAGAAAATGATCATCGTTCAATTGGAACAATATTTAATTAAGTATCTTTATTGAAACTGTCAAACGTTTAAACGATCTACTGTAATGGATATTAGGAAAATTTATTTTCTAATTGAATATCCATTGAAATTTCGTAAATCATTTGATTATCAAATGCTGATTAGTTCCGCCATTATCTATAGGAAGTGTGTTAACAGCATTGGTATAGTTTGTTTATGAGAACTGTAACATGATCTAAAAGTAGGGTTAGGATTCTTCGTTGGAAAGTGAGCTAGCTCATTGGTGAATTTTGCACGAGCACTAAATCGTTAGACGACAGGAACGAATCGTGAAATTATTAGCGTGCCTTTAGCGATAAATAAAGCACCGGATATGCTCATGCCCCGAACGACGAAGTGCGTTTTGTGGTAGTGGTGGTAGTGGTAATGTTAGTGGTAGTGCTGGTAAACGATGTAAATTCGTGTTCTGGTAGGCGTGGTTAATTGAAATCTCGTTTTACTACGAGTTACTGGGTTTCGTCATCGAACCTTTCCAAATTTCATTATGGTTTACGACGTTTACCATTCTAATTCATTCACACACGTATTTTACTAATGAAAGTAAAATCACGAAATATATGACGTGACTTTGTTAAATTATTTCAATGAATATTTTTTCGTTGTTGTTGACTTAAAATCTTGAACTATATTGTACGAGAATTTAAAAGGGAATCGTTTTAAGATGGACACACAAGGTTATTGTATACGATTAGTCATGGTTCGTCAAGTTTCAATATATATAGTTATATATCTCATTCGAGGGTGATAACTCGTTTATAAGCTCGTCAAAATAGCATTTTACTTCCACCTGGCCCAGTTTTCCTAAAAGACTAACTATATTTATCTTAGCAAAATGTACTAAGTTATTTATTCATTGGTATTTATCGCGAAAACAATCTCTTGGCTAATGCATCGTTAAATAACTCATTAATAAATCTATTCGATACGTTAATTAAAAAGAAATAAAACACATAGCATTTTTTTATTCGTTTAAATATTTTTACATGTATAAAATGATGTTAAAATTAATTTGATGGAAGATGTCAAGTATATTTTGATGTTTTTGACGTAAACGTTTGAAGTATTTGAAATAGAAAAAATCAAAATTTGCAATTTTTATTGATGAAATTTTAAATAATTATTTAAACTACAAATTTATTCTACTTGTTAGTAATTTTTGTTACGTTGATTTAGTTATTACTTTATTTATAAAAATAAGTCCACTTTGATGAAAATTAAAAGCTGAATTTAATGTTTAAACATGTAAATGGTGATCGTGTATCAACGAAGTTTCCCAAATTGAAATTCACGGTGACAAATCTTAGGACGAACTTGAGAACGATTCGAAGTATGCACTTTATCTAGAACAAACCTAATCCACGAACGTTTCGCACTTTGCGGGTTCGGTTAGACCACGCTAATTTGCTTTCGCACTTGACGTTAACCGCAAATGATTCCAGTTCACAGTTTGCATAATTAGACATCTTTGAGTCTGTCGTCGAATGTAATTTCGTGGAATCGATTATTAACAATCGAAAACTCATTGTATTTCTCAAAAATACCTATATTATAAAAACCAATTATGTGTTGATCATAAACAAAAATCTACTTACTCAATAATACAAAAATTTAATTTGATAATATATTCTAAATAAATTACAAGATTATTTTTTCAATATTTACATTTTTAAGAATAAATAAAAATATGCAACTAAAAAATAAAAAATAATAAAACAATGAAAGTAATAAATAAAATAAATAAACCTCGAAAAATTATAAATATAATATAAAATAATTATTTAAATATAGTTTAGTGGCCAGAATTCTAAGGAAAATCCCCGACAGGCCACGTGTGTACTTTGTATTAAACAATAAATCCTGATGCAACCCTGACACAACCCTGACGCGACTTATATAGAGAGTTTTATTGTCATGTATCGCTGACTGACGAAAAGTTTTAAGTCGCGTCAGTCACCAATGACTGACGTTCAACTGTTTTTTTAAAACAAAGTAATACTCGTGGCCTGACAGAGATTTCCATAGAAATTCTACAGAAATTTTCACTTGAATAAAATGAACTATCAAATAACCACAACCAATAGTGATCTAATTGAAATAATAAATAAAATAAAATAATAAATTTGATCAAAGTTGCATGTAAGATTAGAAGATACGAAGATTCAGTTCCACGCTTATTCTTTCTTTGATTTTTTTTTTTTTTTTATTATTTTATTTCTTTTTTTATCTTTCTTCGTAGAACTTTTTCCTTATTTTTCCATTGGTTGCACTTTTCGCAATGTTGCACTGGTCTCCTTTTCCACGTTGCTAACAGCCTCGTGAAGTCTCGGTTCTTTGACGTGTTATACATCTCTAAGGTGGGGTAAAGAGGGTTCACTTTCAAGTACGTTCATGTTACGCGCATCATAAAACGGTGGTGTGGTTGGAAGCTTTCGCTAAAAGCTCGTTTAAAGCGTGGAAAAGTATTTTCGTCTTACGTCAAATATACTCCATCTCTGAGGTACAATCTTAGAAACTAGCTTTACTCTCTTCGTGCAATTAATTTATTGCAATCGCTAAAACGCCTAATGCTTGTTACTTCTTAGAAAATGTTAGAAACATATCGAATGGAAAAACTCGTCAAACTTTTCCTATCGATTGTCGATTACACCATTTTCATTTTATTATTATTGTTTGTTTTCTTTACTTCGTAAAAAGAATATTACATAGCAAGTACCACGTTTCTGAAATATTTCGTATTCTACTCGAAATGAAACTTTTATATTTCTTCTTGAATAATCAAAAAGAAAAACAATATAATTTTGTTCTTTTATTTTTAGTATAACAACGATATCGGATTTTCAATAATATCCATGCATTTTAATGGCAACATCGATAAGACAACTTTTCGTAACTTTGGCTTTACTTTATCGAATAATCGTCGAATCCAATTATCCAACTATTTTATTTATTTACTTCACTCCCCTTCTTCTCACCTCCCTTGCCCGTTATCTTTTCTACTTTTATCGTAAGATTCTTCTCATTTGGTTTATTACATTTATTTTTTCATTATATTCATATTTGAAAAAGTATTGGGTCTACAAGTAAGTTTCCAGCGTTTTTTAATAGTTGGTGTCACGAGTAGATTCCGGGTAGAGACCCTATAGGAGGGACGCGCCATGTGGATTGCTGGGGGACAGGAACTCGTGTAGTCACGTGATTGCTCGCGAAATATTCAAACATTGAAATAATGATGATAAAATGAATTGCATCAAATACAGAAAAAAAATGAACTATATTTAATAATAATTAAAAATTTATATTACAATAGAATAGGTTACACAAAAAAATTGTTATAAATTCAAGTCCGTAGGGTATTTCCGATAAATCCGTAGGGTATTTCCGATAAGTCCGTAGGGTGTTTCCGATAAGTCCGTGGGGCGGTTCCGATAAGTTCGTAGGGTCTTTAGAAAAAATAGAAGTAATAAAGAAAAATAGAAAAGAAATGACACGTTTGGTAAAAAAAAAAAACATACCACGCACCTTCTTTCTTTATTTCGACCGTCGGTTGGTTTGGACCTTATACTCTTGTCACATACCTACGTACTTATCTCTGTTTATTCTTGTACCCTTCTGTCGCTCCTACCTACAAACATTTCGAGTATCGAAAGAATACGTGTCCACGCTTTGTAGTATGCAGTCACACACAAACACACACATTTACAACCAGGAGTGATAACTACGAAGCATAGCATAAAGAGGAGACTGAGAATAGGAAAAACTGTATAGCTATATTCCGTCTCATTCTCTCGCTGGCTCAATCCTATATGTTTGTCTCTTTTTCTCTCATCATTTAGTATAGCAGCCGTTTCATAGCTCCGTTTCATAGTTCCGTTTCCTGACCGAACGCGTTTATTTACTTTTCAGATCACTCCTATTCTAAAGAAGTTTTAACTTCAAAAAACAATTAAACATAAATATCACAATAAAAACTATAAATATTCCAAACTTAAACTAACCACAGCCGTTAATATATACTAAAGATAAACATAGCTGCGCGATGCAACGGAAGCTGTCCCCCCACGATTTCAGCCTTGTAATCCACATGGCGCGTCCCTCCTACAGGGTCTCTAATTCCGGGCAGAAATGTCACATCTCATGTGTCATTTTCGAAGCTTGTGTATCTATTAACAACATTGCATCATCATATTTGGGCAATTCTATCGGCGTCGTACATTTTATGAATCAAAAACATTACAAGTTATGTGCCAAATAAGCGTCATTTGCTAGAAGCGCTGCTTCTATTCTTTAATATGAAGAAAAGTGCAGCTGAGGCCTATCGTTTGCTTCTGGAAACTTACGGGGCAAAATGTATTGGTGAATCGACGTGTCATAAGAGGTTGAAACGGTTCAAAAATAGTGATTTTGACGTTAAAGACAAGGAGCGCTTCGGAAAGCCGAAAAATTTTGAAGACGAGGAATTGGAGGCTTTGTTGGATGAGGATCCGTGTCAAATTCAAGAAGAGCTTGCTGCATCATTGGGCGACACACAACAAGCCATTTCCCTGCGCCTGAAAGCTTTGGGATTCATCCAAAAAGTTGAAAATTGAGTACTGTACGAGTTGAAGCCGAGAGATGTCGAACGGCGATTTTGCATGTCAGAAATGTTGCTGCAGCGGCATAAAAAAAAGTCGTTTCTGCATCGTATTATCACTGGTAACGAAAAGTGGATCTATTATGATAATCCTAAACGCAAAAAAACATATGCAAAGCCTAGCGAGCCGGCTAAATCGACGCCGCAGCGAAATATTCACATGAATAAGGTCATGATCTGCATATGGTGGGATCAGAAGGGTGTCATATACTACTAACTGCTTCTGAATGGTCAAACCATCAAAGAACCATTGTATCGAACCTAACTAATTCGTTTGAAGCGGGCATTGGCGGAAAAATGACCAGAATATCAGACCAGGCACGAGTCCGTAATATTTCACCACTACCAACGCTCGGCCACGTGTTGCTGCTTCGGTCAAAAACTACTTGGATAATAGTGGATGGGAAATTCTGCCTCACCCGCCTTATAGTCCAGATTTGGCGCCATCCGACTACCATTTGTTTCGGTAGATGCAGAACACTCTTATCGGAATGTGCTTCACTTCAGTAGTGGGAATCAAAAATTGGCTCAATACGTTCTTGGGCTCAAAAGATGAGAACTTTTTTTGATCCGGAATTCGCAAATTGCCAGAAAGATGGGAAAAAATTGTATCTTTCGATGGACAATATTTCGAATGAAAAATATGTAACCATTTTTTCAGAATAAACCCTCAATTTTTTTTTAAAAAACGCTAGAAACTTACTTGTAGACCCAATACGTATAAATTATTCTCAAATTATTCAGTAGTTTCTCAATCAAAAGAAAAAAAGAGTATGCTGTGTTTTCATTGATCGATAAAACGAATTCGTGAAAAATTTTTCACGTATAATAAAATCAAAGTTAAATTGGAAATTTTTATTGAGTGATGTGATCAAATATCATCGATCAATTTTCTGTAGAAAGTTTCGTTTTGAATTTGTACATTTTTTTCTCGATGTAAAAACTCGTAGACGATTGGACGATCAATAATGGTTCATCGTTTGGCATATACAAAATGACAGTGCTTGGAAACAATCGACGTGGTAGAACACACACCCCCAAACAACTTCATTCGTTCGTTTCAATTCGATAGAAAGCTAGTGTCTAAAAGAGGTATAGGTATGAGGGTTAGGATGAATTGAGGAAAAAACCTAACAAGAAATACAAAAAAGTATAAAAAGAAGTGGGTGGGGATGGGTGGGTGTGGTCGGGGGTGGGGGAGAATGGAGAAAATACCCCTCACGGGTTTGGATGATACAAGAAACGAAGATTTGTTTGTATCAGCTTGTCACATTGTTAGCGGTGATATGACAATGTGTCTGTGGTATTTTCCCTTATATCTTCGTCCTACCAACCTAAACACAATAAGCTTGAACCCACTCACCAAAGCCTCTCTTCTTCTTCTCATTGTCTTCGTTGTCTTTTTTGTGCTCTTTTTTTCTCCCCTTTTATTCCCCATTTTTTTCTCACAAAAGAACGCATACACACAAAACAAGACCTCGTTTCAAACGAAAATGCAATTTTCTCTCGACCGTATAAGTTTTCGATTGAACTATGAATAATTTATTGTGTTTCATCTATTGTATTATACCTTTTTTTCTTCCTTTTTTTTTGTTACTTCATTTTATTTATAATAATAAATAAACGAGGAATTTACGAGTTTCGTTATCTTTCCTTATAAAGTTTGAAAGTAAATAATAAAAACACTTTAAAAAATGTTTGCCAATCAAATATATGAATAAATAATGATAAAAATTGAACACTAATATTGTAATTAATTGATACATATTTTTAAAATAATATTTAGTAGTTTATCTGAAATTAAGGCCGTTTCTTTCCCCCACTAATCGTCCGTTTCCTTTCCCCCACTACATAGTCCGTTTCATTTTCCAATTACATCACCGCGTTTCATTTTTTCAAATCACACCCATTCTAAAGAAGTTTTCACACCAAAAAACCATATACGTTTTTTTTGTTTTAGAAAATGGATGGAAATAAGGACGGTGTAGTAACACTTTCGGAATTTCTGGAAGCATGTCAGGCTGATCCGGATATTTCAACGAGTATGGCGGCATTGGACACGGCCTTCTGACACTCGGCACGACCACGATACACACCATGGACTTGAACGAACGAGGGAAACTCAGAGTCCTTTGGCTGCTGGAGATCGATCGTTTGCCATTTGTACATTGTAACTTCCTGGAACATAGGAAGCATCTTTCACGAGGAGGTGGTGACTCGAATCAACGTGTGTGTCCTCCCCAGGAGGATTCCAAAGTTGTTGTCTTGTTCGCACGTCCTTTTCGAATTGATCTCGTTTAAAACAAATAAAAAGTGTACGAAACAAATGAAACAAGAAAAAGTTACTTCAGATATACATATATCTATATATATATATATATGTGTGTGTAGATGATATGTATGTATGTATGTAACTGATAAGAGGAGGAGGAGGAGGAGGTTAGGGGGAAAGGGGGGAAGCTAAAGAACAGCCAAAAGATTTCAGGGAATTTTTGAAGAATACGCCGTACGAACGTTTTCTTCTTTACGAAATAGAAAAAAAAAGTCAAAGTATACTTTGTTCTTTAAAATCCTGAGATACAGAAAGAGAAAGAGAGAAAGAGAGATATATATATATATACATATATATATATATATAAATATATATAAAAGAAGACAATTGTTGAAAAGAGATTATTATTAAATTGATGAGAAAACTATTTTGAATTTAAATCCGATGATGTTTTAACGATAAATCTTACCGTGTTACATGTAAAGGTGTAATTTTGATGTAAAAGAAGAAATTAGAGAGAAAGAGAAAGAGTTTAAAGACAAGAGAGTAATATTTGATTTTTTGTTTTGTTTTTTTAATTTTTATTTAATAATTTTATTCATTACTCTTAAACGAGTGCCAAAAAACTGATCGTTGTGTATGTGAAGATAAATAAATTCGTTTGTAAAATGTTACCGTTCGTTGGATTGGTCGATATAATGGTATAGAGAAATATAATAAAGGAAAATTACTAGATCTGGTTAATTTTTAGTTCTATTATTTAATGGACAGTTCTACACTGAGAGAAGAAAAAGAAAAATGAAAAGAAAATGTACTTAATCAACGAAAATAATTCTTACATATGGTAACAACTAACAGTTAAATAATTATTCAAATTATT
Organism: Polistes dominula; assembly: GCF_049000335.1. Taxonomy (NCBI): domain Eukaryota; kingdom Metazoa; phylum Arthropoda; class Insecta; order Hymenoptera; family Vespidae; genus Polistes; species Polistes dominula. The sequence goes on from NW_028300944.1 coordinate 2,039,946, forward strand.
TATATTAAAATTAATAATGATTTATAATTAAATCATATTTATCGTCACAATAATATCAGAAAGAAAGAGAGAGAGAGAGAGATAGCGAGAGAGAGAGAGAGAACAAACGGACACGAGAGACCAAGTTAACTATAGGTGGTATTTAATTTTAGCAAAAAGCAGTAATTATAATATCTACGATATTGTGTAAGATTAAAAAGAAGAAAGAAGAAGAAGAAGTAAAAAAAAATAAAGAAAAAGAACAAAAAAAATTACCAGAAAAAAAAATAAGATAAAAGGTTCGTTGTAAAAAAAAAAAAAAATAGTAATTTCCTAGTTCACCGTGACCAAAGTAAATAATTAATTAATTACTTACTCACTCGAAAGCAGCTTATAAAATATAAAATAGAAACAGAAATAAATGAAAATTATAACAAGCAAAGAAAACAACAACAACAACAACAATAATAATAATAATAATAATAATAATAATAATAATAATAATAATAATAATAATAATGATAATGATAATGATAATAATAAAAAGTTACATCGCATAATATCATAGAATTGAAATTTCTTTCAGTGTAGATACGCGGAATAAAACTTTTTTTCTTCATTATTTTTCGTTTTCTTTTTTGTCTTAGCATATCGAATAAATAAATAATTATTTTATGTAAAAATAAATAATAAAATCGCAACGCATCGATGCCTGTCAAGAAAGTCTTTAATTGACATTCTTTTGCGCTTCCTATTGATTTATCAAAATCAAATCGTGATTGAGTCGTGCGACGGGTAAACGAAATTCACTCGAGAGACGAACAATTTTTATTTTCTTTTCTCTCTTTTTTGCAATTTGTATCGTGAAAAAACAATGCGTAATTTCCTACAATTTCCTAAACGTATATGTGTATACATATATATATATAATTGTGTTGGTAATAATGACAATAGTACGAGTCATATAATTGAAAACAAACATTTATACTATGATTATGAATAATATTAAATAAATCATTAAATTATATGAGCCGTTTATTTTGAAAGTGACCTTACTCCATTTACGAGTTTGTTTTCAATGCAATTAAAAATATTCCAACGAGTTATACTGCATCTAAGGGTGTTCAATTTATAGTTCCTATTAAAATAGTGACAATTAATATGCGTTTTCTTAACAAGAATGGAGTTAGGCTATTTTCAAAATTAACAACCAGATTCATTATAAAATTTAAAGGAGCCCAAATCCATTCAACATAATTTAAGATGCTTCAAATTGAAAAATACAATACTCAATTTATTTGACATATCCTTAAAACACTTCAGAAACATAATTTTATGCGATTGAAAACATTTTTAACTACATCAATTACAAAACAATTTACTGCTCATTTATATTTTGAGTGTGTAAAAGGGATTTGAAGAAGTCATAATGTATGTCGTAATAGGTGCATTATGTCCTTGAATTTTGCTGTTATAATTTGTCTGATATTTTCATACAGTGATGTCAATATAATATTGTCGAGCTTTTTTGGTCTACCCAGACGTGGTAATAAATTCAGGATTTTCAAATTTTCATTCTCATTCATCGATGTCTTATAGAAAAATTGATAGGGTTCATTTCTGACAAAACGTATTCAAGCATATTTTTAACCAGTTTATCGATTCTCGGTTAGAATTCTGTACCTTTTTAAAAATTGCCTTTTCTAATAATTTTGTTCATACAAAAATCTTCTTGTTTCATTTCAATTACAATAAAGTTATTAACTTTGCGGAACTTTCTGATATTATAATAATCTTTGGGGGATAAACGGTAAATAATTTTTGTTTAATGACATTTTTACCATGTCAAAAGCTCTATCATTACGAATAATTACGGACAATTGGAAAATAATAATTGACAAATGGAGTTAGGCCACTTTTAAAACAAACTTATTCATCGTTTCATTAATCAGCAAATTTTCGTGTTACAAAATTTGAATTATTTTGTAATATATTAATAACAAATTGCTTTAGAATGAAAAGATCATGTAAAAATGTAACTATTACAGTTGCTAACTAGATTTTCTTTGGAAAATGGAATCAGGCTGCTTTCAAAACAAACTTTTTCATCGTTTCATTAATCAGCAAATTTTCGTGTTACAAAATTTGAATTATTTTGTAATATATTAGTAACAAATTGCTTCAGAATGAAAAGATCATGTAAAAATGTAACTATTACAGTTGCTAACTTGATTTTTTTGGAAAATGGAGTACCACTTTCAAAATAAACGGCTCATATGTTCCAATTCTTTTTTTGTTTAGTTCATTGTCATAATTATCAGAATACATACATGAATTCGTTAATGTGATGGTAATTGTGATAAAATGACCTAACCTAACTAAAACAATTATTTCAATTTATTTAATAATTTATTTCTAATATATATAAATAATTTTAATATAAAAGAAAATCATAAAATTGTATGTTCCAATTTTTTTTTTGTTTAGTTCATTGTCATAATTATCAAAATACATATACGAATATGTTAATGTGATGATAATTGTGATAAAATGACCTAACCTAAATGAAAAAAATG